>NC_053492.1:292872598-293140098 GCF_905171775.1 Rana temporaria
AAATATCAGGGATCTAAACAGACCCCTGATGTCTCACTTTTGAGACAGAGGAAGGGTCTGAGGACAGAGATTCCCCAGTCTTCCTCTGTAGCCAAGCAGCAGGAGGAATCTGCACAGCACAGGGTGATTAGGGTTTGCCTAGGCAAGGAATGTGTTTAATATTCAGTTTGTTAGTTAAGCAGAATTTGTGTTCTTGAGCATAGAGTCCAATATGGTTCCAGCATTCCTTATCATTCTTTCCCATGCTCCATCCATATGTAAGAAATAGAGCATGGTCTGCCTCCCCAGTCAAAGCAATAAAATTATGATCTCTATAACTTATCCAGTTGTGTTGAGATAGCTATAGCTCACAGCAGCATTGACAGACAGTGACTCAATCCAAATGACATCTTGTAAATTACAAAAAGTTTTATTCCAAAACTTGTGCAGTATACAGTACATGAGGAGAAGGTGGAGACAAAAGGTACACTTACAAGATAGAGGCCCAGATCCACAAAGAAATTACGCCGGCGTATCTATTGATACGCCGCATAATTTCTACGATGCCCGTCGTATCTTTGTTTTGTATCCACAAAACAAGATACGACTGAATGTGGGCTCGATCCGACTGACGTCTTAGTACGCCGTCGGATCTTAGGTGCATATTTACGCTGGCCGCTAGGTGGCGCTTCCGCTGATTTCCGCGTAGAGTATGCAAATGAGCTAGATACGGCAATCCACAAACGTACGTCCGCCCGGCGCATTTTTTTACGTTTACGTAAGGCTTTTTTCGGCTTAACGTTACCCCTGCTCTATGAGGCGTACGCAATGTTAAGTATGTTAAGGCAATCCCCAACCTGTACTCTATTGTGCAAAAGGAAGTCATGGCATCCCTGGGACACAGTGTTGGGGCAAAGGTCCATCTGACCACTGATACCTGGTCTGCAAAGCACGGTCAGGGCAGGTATATCACCTACACTGCGCATTGGGTAAACCTGCTGACAGCTGACAAGCATGTAATGTGTGGCTCTGCAGAGGAGTTGGTGACACCGCCACGACTTGCAGGCAGGTCTGCTGCCACCTCCTCTACTCCTCCTACTCCATCCTCTTCGATAACCTCCTCGGCTGAGTCCTCTTCTGCTGCTGCGTCTTGCTCCACATCAAATGCACCCCCCAGCTCCCCAGGGGCTATTCAACATCATGGATACGACAGTGTCACTCCGTCTTGGGGTTGACTTGCCTGAAAGCAGAGAGTCACACCGGACCAGCACTCCTGTCCGCCCTGAACACACAGGTGGATCATTGGCTGACTCCGCACCAACTGGAGATCGGCAAAGTGGTGTGTGACAACGGAAGCAATTTGTTGGCGGCATTGAATTTGGGCAAGTTGACACATGTCCCGTGCATGGCACATGTGATGAATCTGATTATACAATGCTTTGTGCATAAGTACCCAGACTTACAGGACGTCCTCAAGCAGGCCAGGATGGTGTGTGGCCATTTCAGGCGTTCCCACACGGCCACGGCCATGGCGCACCTTTCAGATATCCAGCGTCGAAACAACATGCCAGTGAGGCGACTGATTTGCGACAGCCCGACACGTTGGAATTCAACACTCCTAATGTTCGACCGCCTGCTCCAACAAGAAAAAGCCGTCAATGAGTATTTGTATGACCGGGGTGCTAGGACAGCCTCTGCGCAGCTGGGAATTTTTTTGCCACGTTACTGGATGCTCATGCGCAATGCCTGTAGGCTCATGCGTCCTTTTGAGGAGGTGACAAACCTAGTCAGTCGCGCTGAAGGCAGCATCAGCGACATCATCCCATTTGTTTTCTTCCTGGAACATGCCCTGCGAAGAGTGCTGGATCAGGTCATAGATGAGCGAGAGGAAGAGGAAGAGTTGTGGTCACCATCACCACCAGAAACAGCCTTATCAGCATCACTTGCTGGACCTGCAGAAACGCTGGGAGAGGAGTGTGAGGAAGAGGAGTCAGAGGAGGAATGTGGCTTTGAGGAGGAGAAAGACCAACCACAGCAGGCATCCCATGGTGCTCGTTGTCACCTATCTGGTACCCGTGGTGTTGTACGTGGCTGGGAGGAAGAACAGACCTTTAGTGAGATCAGTGAGGACGAGGAACGGGACATGAGTAGCTCGGCATCCAACCTTGTGCAAATGGGGTCTTTCATGCTGTCGTGTCTGATGAGGGACCCTCGTATAAAAAGGCTGAAGGAGAACAACCTGTACTGGGTGGCCACGCTACTAGACCCCCGGTAAAAGCAGAAAGTGCCTGAATGTTAACAAATTACCGGAAGTCGGAAAGGATGCAGCAAAGTGGAAGAGGTGAAAGTAATCCTCCTCCTACCATGACCACGCCGGCAAGGACAGGACGCTTTACAGACGTGTTGTTGATGGAGGACATGCGGAGCTTTTTCAGTCCTACGCGTCGCCACAGCCCTTCGGGGTCCACCCTCAGAGAACTAATCGACCGACAGGTAGCAGACTACCTTGCCTTAACTGCAGATATCGACACTCTGAGGAGCGATGAACCCCTTGACTACTGGGTGTGCAGGCTTGACCTGTGGCCTGAGCTATCCCAATTTGCGATAGAACTTCTGGCCTGCCCCGCTTCAAGTGTCCTTTCAGAAAGGACCTTCAGTGCAGCAGGAGGTATTGTCACTGAGAAGAGAAGTCGCCTAGGTCAAAAAAGTCTAGATTGCCTCACCTTTATTAAGATGAATGAGGCATGGATCCCGAAGGGACTCACAGTGGGCGATACATTTGACTAAAGGCCTGATGAGATGAGCTTCCTTGGGCTACAAATGGTCCACACGCTGCTGTATTTTATCTCTGCATGCCGGATGACTTGTGTGACTTATCCGCCACCAAATAGGGTTCAAGCCGCAATGTTTTAGTGCAATTTCTGCATGGAAAACATCAATTTTTCTGGCCGCTGCTACAGCAGCGGCTGCAACAATACCTACTTTTTCAGGCATGTGTACATGCCTAATTTTTCTGGCCTCTGGTGCTGCACTGTGGCTGCAAAAACAAAACAAAAAAAAAAGGCACATACATGTGTCAATTCCCCTTCGTGATCGTTACCTTGTTGTGGTGAAGGGGCTTGCGTATCACAATGAAGCGACCACCTCTATGAGTGTGTTGGCAATGGCAATGTTGGCACACCCCAGATGATAAGGTCGTTGCTTCATTGTGAACAGACCAAAAGCGATCGGCTGGATAATTATGCATAGAAAAAACATTAATTTTCTTTGTGATCATCTAAGGTGATCATTAAAGCCTACTAGGCCAACAATGGGCCCACACTGCAGAATCATTGTTTTCTGGGTCACTTAGCTGTCACTGAACTACCTCAGCACGACCATAGGCTTTGAAAAACCCCCATCGCCTGCAATCTCCAAAACGTTCATTGACTGCACCCAAGATTTTGACAGTCTGACAGACTCACGTGCGGACGTGTGTTGCTGCAGCTCCTGTCAGCGTTGTGCAGAGCCACATCCGTGCCGAACCTCGGTTCTCTCCCCGCTCCGGGACACCCCCCTCCGCAGCGGCACCCATCCACAGCCCCCTCCGGGGATCGCTCAGGCCTCACCCGCCGCCGAGCCCCCTTCTAATTGCAGAGCTCCGTGGGATCCAGGACCGGCGTCTCCCCGTCCAGCTCCCGCCCCCCCTCCTGCGGACCTCCGCCCTCGGATCACCAGGAGACATCCGCCGCTGAGCACCCTCTCACGGGATCCTAACACCGACGCCCCCCCGATCAGAGCTCTCTGCCCCCTCCGCAGCCGCTGCCCTCCGCCTGTGGCTCCCAGGCGTCCTCGGGGGCAGAGCCACAGGAAAGACCACGGATGTGACCAAACCACGCCTGTGGCCAACCTGCCTCTTTCCTGCCTCTTTCCTCCGTAGCATCACCTCCATCCAGCAGGGTTCTTCCAGACCCAGAAGCACCAGGAGGCTGATTCTGACGCCCACCTAGCCACATCTCGGCTGGAGAGTTAGGAGAGGCCGCGGCTTGGGCCTAGCTACGGTTCCGGCGGCCATCTTGGTACACCCAGGCTACAAAACCCGGTAAGTAAGGGCCATCCTTGGCCCCTCTCTCCATTCTTTTCACCCCCCCCTGCACTTCCTTCCCCAGCTCACCCATCACAGCGCAGCCCACACCGGCCAGGTAAGTCCCATCCCGGGGTCCACCTAGCAGCTTGATCCAGGGTTCTCTGATCGCCTCTGGGGTCAGGAAGGAATTTTTTCCCTCGCCGCAGCAATTGGCCGCTAGGCTAGGGTTTTTTGCCTTCCTCTGGATCAACTGAGGGCGGCGGGTTAGGCCGGGCCACCATCTTCTTTTTTTTGCAGCAACTTCGCCGATCCACATCACTGGCACTGAGCGAAGTCAACGGGACCTTCCGGGAACATCATCAATCCCCCCCTCCCGACCACCATCCTCATCATCGATGGATCAACAGGACCACAGTATCAGCACATCTCCAACAAGTCATCTCCCACCATGCTCATCTTCAAGTACGCAGCGGAAACCCTCCACAACTTAAGGAAGGCGGCCGCAACGCTACCAACCTCCATTCAAAAAACACTACGGAAAGAACAACTTCTAAGAATCCACCGCCAACCAAACCCAAAAAACGAGAAGCAACCGCAGCGACTACAACACTTAGAATGCGCCCTGATCAACACAAGATCTGCAGTCAAGCACAGAAAGGAAATTCACAACTTCATCATCCAACACAACACAGATTGCCTCTTTATCACGGAAAGTTGGCTAACACCCGACTGTAACCCCGTCCTAGCAGAATTGGTACCCGAAAATTATAGCATCCTAACCGAGCATAGAACAGGACAAAGAGGAGGAGGCCTTGCAGTGATCTACAAATCCCACCTCGCTCTCACCAAAACTACTCTACAGAACTCACTGCCCTTTATGGAAACACTCACCCTGCAACTTCAAACAAAACCCGAGGAAACCGTCCACATACTACTATGCTACAGACCGCCTGGACCAAAGACGCATCTCCTCACTCCCTTCACCGAATTCTTCTCGACATACACCTTGAAAACCAAAAACCTGCTGCTACTTGGGGACTTCAACCTCTGGGCTAACTCAACTCAGGATCCCATCGCTACCGCCTGCATCAACCAACTCGAAGAACGCGGTCTGCAGCAACTGATAAAGACTTAAACACATACGTCAGGTCACACTTTGGACCTCATCTTCAAACAAAACGTGATTATCAGAAAATTGGACAACAGACCTTTACCTTGGATGGACCACCACGCCATCAAATTCATATTAACCACCGATACCATCTTTCAAAAACCCAAACCCCCTACAACTATACACTGGGCAAGATCGCAGAAGAAACTACACTCTGAGCTCTTCAAAACCACCCTAGCGACAAAAATAGAAGTACCAAATCTGAACCACTCAACGGAAAAAAACACTCAACGCTTTAAACAAAGCGTTACTACAAACAGCAGACACAGTCGCTCCGAAACGCAGAGCTCTCAGCCGGAAAAACAACTCGGGCTGGTTCAACGACACTCTCACTCTACTGAAACAGGATCGCAGAAGAGCTGAAGGAGCCTGGAGGAGGAACCCATCAAAAGAAAACCTCACAAAGTACAAAACCCTCACCAAGAACTACCACAAAGCGATTTTTAAAGCTAAAAAAGACCATTTCGCACACACCATCTCCAAAGCCCTAAACCGTCCACGGGAACTTTTTAAACTAGTCGCTAAGACTATGAACCCCTCCTGCTTGGACCCCCCTGCAAGTGAAACACAGGAATTCTGCAATGAGCTATCTGACTTTTTCATAGACAAAATCGAAACGATTCGGGCAACAGTTCAACAGAAAAAGCACACCAACCACATTCAGATACAGCAAGAAGAAGAAATCAACATAAATAACCCACGATCGACGATTTTTGAGCTGGTCCCAATTACAATCGACACCACAAAAAACATCATCGGAAGCCTCCGAGACAACACATCACCGAATGACATCATTCCTACAAAACTTTTGAAAGAATGCACGGACATCTTGGCACCCACCATAACGCACATCATAAACCAATCATTTAGGGAAGGGATAGTCCCGAACAACCTCAAGCAAGGCATAATAAAACCCCTCTTAAAGAAACCCAACCTTGACCCGAAAGACCCAAACCAGCGCAGACCGGTAACAAGCCTCAACACGATATCCAAGATCATGGAGAAAGCAGTAGTACAACAGCTTCAGCCACACCTGGACGATCACAAACTCCTAGATCCTCTACAATCAGGTTTTCGCCCAGGCCACGGCACAGAAACGGCTCTTCTCAAGATATGGGATGACACCCTCGAAGCAGCAGATGATGGAGAATCCTGTCTCCTAGTGCTGCTGGACCTTAGCGCAGCCTTCGACATGGTAGACCACAACATATTGCTCACACGACTCAAAGAAGTAGCAGGAGTCTCGGACGCGGCCCTACCGTGGTTCGCATCTTTCCTAGGAAATCGCACTCAGACCGTGAAACTTGGAGGTTTTACATCAGAAACACGGACCGTTACATGCGGAGTCCCGCAAGGATCGCCCCTCTCACCCGTACTCTTCAACATCTACATCCGCCCGCTCCTCAAAATCATCAGCAAACAGGACCTGCGCTACCACTCCTATGCTGACGACACGCAGCTTTACCTTCGAATCACCAACAAAAAAGAACAATTTCATGAACTTGGAAAATGCCTCACACTGATCGACAATTGGATGACTGAAAGCTCCCTCAAACTCAACGGATCCAAAACAGAGCTACTCACCCTTCACGCAAATAGGAAATCCATTTCTAGGACCACATGGAGACCACCCACCATCCTCGGACAAACCATTGCGCCAAGCAACAAAGTCAAAAGTCTCAGAGTCATCTTTGACGCAGACATGATGATGGATGCACAAATAGGATCAGTTGTCAGCGGTTCTCATCATCTGCTCCGCATGCTACGTAGACTCATCCCCTTCATCCCGGAAGAAGACAGAGCTGTAGTGGTTGGAACTATCATCAACTCACGACTCGACTACGCAAATTCCCTCTATTTAGGACTACCGAAATACCAGATGTCACGTCTACAAGTCGTCCAGAACACTGCAGCCAGACTGGTAACAGGTAAAAAGCCGTGGGAATCAGTCTCCCCGGCCTTGAGATCCCTCCACTGGCTGCCCGTACAGGACAGGGTGACATTCAAGACACTCTGCCTCACCCACAAATGTATACAGGGGAACGCTTCCCAATACTTAAGCGAGAAAATAAAACCCTACGTCACCAAGCGCGTGCTCCGATCAACCAACCAAAACCTTCTCCAAATTCCTAAATCCCGCTACAAATCGAAGGGAGAACGCAGATTTTCGGTCCAAGGACCTCGGCTCTGGAATGCTCTACCCACTACCATCCGCTTGGAGGAAAACCATCGGGCCTTTAGGAAAAAACTGAAGACCCACCTCTTCTGAAGGACCGGTACGACTCTGGATGTCAAGCGCCTTGAGGCGATTAAGTTCGCATTTGCTGTGCTATATAAGTCACTAACTCACTCACGTCAGTGAGGACAAGGAACGGGACATGGCTAGCTTGGTATCCAACCTTGTGTAAATGGGGAGTTTGCGGTTGTGCAAATGGACTGTTTGCAGGTGTTTGCGGTGCGTTAAACGGGGAGTTTGGTCTGTCAGAGTTTGGTCTGTCACTGTGAACCCTAACTCTATAACAGACAGGGTTAGGGTTACAGATAGAGTTAGGGTTAGGGTTACAGACAGGGTTAGGGTTAGGGTAACAGATAGGGTTAGGGTTACAGACAGGGTTAGGGTTAGGGTTACAGACAGGGTTAGGGTTAGGGTAACAGATAGGGTTAGGGTTAGGGTTACAGACAGGGTTAGGGTTACCCTATCTGTTACCCTAACCCTGTCTGTAACCCTAACCCTATATGTTACCCTAACCCTAACCCTGTCTGTAAGCCTAACCCTAACCGTATCTGTAACCCTAACCCTTACACTACCTGATCGATACAACATCATACCTGATGTTTTAAAGCACGTTATTCCAAACAATTTATGAATGTTAGGTGATTTATGCCCTTTATGGATTGAAAACGGACTCTGCGACAACTACGTAATTTTCCATGGGAGTTTTGCCATGGATCCCCCTCCGGCATGCCACAGTCCAGGTGTTAGTTCCCTTGAAACAAATTTTCCATCACTATTGTGGCCAGAAAGAGTCCCTGTGGGTTTTAAAATTTGCCTGCCCATTGAAGTCTATGGCGGTTTGCCTGGTTCGCCCATTCGCGAACATTCGCGAAAGTTCGCGTTTGCCGTTCAGAACGCAACATTTTAGGTTCGCGACAACACTAACCACGGTCAGGTAGACCAATTACAATTTTGGCCACAACCGCCAGGAAAATTGTTTAAGATGCAAAGAAAAACACACAAATAACAGGTGAAATACAGGACTCTCTGAAAACATGTGGTGGGCTGTTTCAAGATGCAGAAAAAGGAGGCACTTGAAGAAATATGGGCCACATGATTGAGTCGCCAGAAGAAAGCCATTATTACACAAATGCCTAAAAGTATCTTGCTTAAAATATACCAAACAGCACAGAGACAAGCCTAATGCCTCTTACACATGACCAGTTTTCCCGTCTGGAAAACTGCCATGACAGCTTTTGGCCAGGAAAACTGTCTGTGTGTGCTGCATGGCAGTTTTCCCAACAGGAAAACCATCAGTAATCCCGGCAGGAAAAATGAGAACATGTTTTATTTTTTCCTGCCTGGATTCCCGGCAGTCTTTTCCAAGCAATTTTCCTATGGGAAACACTGCAATGGAGCATACACACGGCCGGGATTCCCGGCCAAAGCTCTCATGGCAGTTTTCCTTGGTTTTCCCGGCAGACTTTTGCCGGGACAACTGATTGTGTGTACAGAGCATTAAACCCTCTGCCACAGAGTCATTTGGAGTGATTAGACCAGAATTTAGCTTTTTGGCCACAACCATAAATGCTTCATTTGAAGAGGAGTCAACGTCTATGATGAAAGGTACACCATTCCTACTGTGAAACACAGAGGTGGATCGCTGAAGTTTTGGGGATGTGTGAGCTACAAAGGCACAGGAAATTTGGTCAAAATTGATGGCAAGATGAATGCAGTATGTTATCAAAAAAACTGGAGGAACATTTGCATTCATCAGCCAGGAAGCTGCGCATGGGACGTACTTGGACATTCCAACATGACAATGATCCAAGACACAAGGCCGAATCGACCTGTCATTGGCTACAGCAGAATAAAGTGAATGTTCTGGAGTGGCCATCTCAGTGTCCTGACCTCCATATCATTGAGCCAATCTAGGGATATCTCAAACGTGCAGTTCATGCAAGACAACCCAAGAATTTACAGGAACTGGAAGCTTTTCACCAAGAGGAATGGGCAGCTTTACCATCTGAGAAGATAAAGAGCCTCATCCATAAATACCACAAAAGACTTCAAACTGTCATTGATGTAAAAAGGGGCATTACATTGTATTAAGAACTTGTTATGTAAACTTTTGATCGGGGGTCATTTGGGTAGTTTCTTATTGATTTTAAAAGAGTAAACACAATTGATTGATAATAAATGGCTTCAGTCAAACACTAACCATGAGTGAAAGAAACGTTTTTGTGTTATCATTCATATTCTCAGAAAAATGGCCAAGAAATGATACATTCTGCCAGGGTGTGTAAACGTATGAGCACAACTGTATATGCCAATGTGATTTTGTGAGCTAGGAGGTATCACAATGCAATTATGATTTGGCTCTACAGTATGTGGGATACTATTTTAATAAAAAAATGTATTGTCTGTGCATCTACATTATACTGTGTATAAATAAACTTTTGGATATAACAAAAAATGTATGTGTTTTTCCGTTTGAGTAAGTGTGACGGTATCGGTATGATATCCCCGTCAACGTTCCCTTCTTCCCATAACGAAAATCACCCCAATAGTCCACGAGGAGGGATATCCCTGGAATCGCCCAGAAAGCCACACATGCCAAGCTTACTGCTGGAACCAAGACACTTTATTGACACAAAAACTCAGCTTATATGTGGTTACAGCCTGTTAGGAACGCCCCCCTCACACAGTGGGGTTTCCCATACAGATTATAGGAGACAAGTCGGAGCCGACCATGCAGACACGTTTCTTTAGATAAAGACATCAGGGGAGTTAATTAATACACTGAAGCAATCAGAATAAATAACATACTACTTCTCTAATCATTTAGCCTGATGATACAATACACATCTTTTAAGGGTAAACACAGATCTTCTTTACACAACACAATAGATCAATTAACCTTTAGAATAGTGAGGGGACATTAGCACGTCAATAACCGGTCAGAGGAATGAATCACACATGAAATTCCTTTCTACCTCTACCCATGGCTAGCAGGGAGCAGTATACTGAGACATATAGGCAAATGTATCACAATGGCCCCCCTTTTGCTCCCTGCTCCGGCAAATCCGGTTGGACCTTCCCTGGTCCAGTAGGGTTGACGGGTTCAGAGCTTTTAGTCCGAGGTTAACTCCGTTTGGCATGACTGACCTCCCTTGGCAACTGCTTCAGACTCAGGTATGTCACCGGGTCGTCAGATCACACGCCGGTCAGTCCCCAAGTCTTTGTGCGATCTGCAAAGTCACCAGAAGTCAGTGTGAAGACAGCGAATGGGTCTGTGCGCCGCCGTCTAGGTGTCCCGCTATGGGAGGGGGCAGGTTATGGCTCTGAAGTGACAATCACAGGAGATTCATAAAAAGAAAAAGTTATATTTGTTGAAATGCTGTAGCACTGGTGCTCAGAGTCCGGGGGGGGGGGAGGGGACTCAGAGCCCCATAAGGTCAGCCACCCCCTGCTCCCTCCGCAGCCGCCGGTTCTCCTCTTGGAGCTTCTCCAGCTCCATCTCCAGTTCATGGAGCCTGGGGGGGTCAGCCTGCTGTGACCTCAGGTGGTTGTTCTCCTCCTCCATGCGGCTTATGCACTCCTCCAGCTCTATGTACTCACGGATCAGCTCCTGCTTGCTCATGTCCTGCAGGCTCTCCACGTGGTCCTTCATCATCAGGAACTGGGTGGTGGTGTAAGGGGCCACCGGTGGGCCCTTGGCGAACATCTCGGCCCGCATCTGGGACGCCCGCTGCGACTCCCTCTCCTCCAGTCGCTTCTTCTCCTCCCAGGTCAGCTTGTTATACGGCTTCCAGGACCTCTTCTTCTTGAAGGGTGGCCAGCGGTGCCTCTTTCTGCCCAGCTCCCTCCAGGGCCCCTCCGGCTCAGGGCTGGAGCCCATGACCAGCTGACAATGGTGTTCCCTGTTGTCCGTAATAGCAGATTGTACCATGAGGGCTTCGTAAGGGGTGCCCAATGGTTCTTCCCGACCCCGCTCCTGGGGATCCCAAGCCGAGTCTACACAATGGGCTGCTGCTGGTGGGCGGTACCCAGGTTGAGACCAATTTGACCTGGTGTTGTCATTCATGGGGCAATTCTGCTTGAAGTGACCCAGCTGTTTGCACCGGAAGCAGCGTTGTTCGTTGCCCTCCTGGCGTGGATAGCGAGGGCTAGATGTCACCGGTCTGTTAGGAGGTTGGTATCTAGCGGCTGGTGGGTGTGAGGGCACCGTTTGTGGTGGAGGTTGTTCCTGTGGTGTGATCTGGTTCGTCTTGCGAGTATCCGCATATTCATCCGCCAACTTAGCGGCCTCTGGTAGAGTCATGGGCCTGCGATCTCTCACCCAATCTTTGACATCCGTCTGGATGTGATTGTAAAATTGCTCCAGGAGCATTAGTTGCAAAATGTCCTCTGCGGTGGTGGCCTGGCTGCTGTTAGCCCAGTTAGAGGCCGACCGGGACAACTGGCATGCCCATTCCGCATAAGAGTCTTTCGTGGTTTTGCGTGAGTCCCTGAACTTCTGTCGGTGGGACTCTGGGGTTACTGCATAACGAGCCAGGAGCACTTCTTTAACCCGGGCGTAGCTATGGATATCCTGATCTGGCACGGTCCGGAAAGCATCAGAAGCTTTGCCTGACAGTTTGCCTGACAATATTGCAACCCAGTCTCTTCTAGCTATTCGGTGCAGGTTACATTGTCGCTCAAAATCCGCCAGGAAGTTATCAATCTCACAGTCCTTTTCATCAAAAGCTTTAAAAGCGCTAAACGGAATCTTCCTTGCGTCTGCTGTGCTGTACTCACTGTTTGGAGAAGGTGCGGCTGCTTGTTGGACTGCTGCCAGTTTTAACTGTAGTTCTGCGTTTACTAACAGGTCCATCACTTTCAGCACCACATCCGGCGTTGGGTTCGGGCCGAACCACGCTAGATTCTCTCTCATTAGCTTGTTGGCTGGCGATTCCTCCTCCTGAATCACTGGTGTCTCCATCTCTTGTACTGCTGGCGTTGCTGCAATCCCGTCCTCCTGGTCTAGCTCCATTGATTCTGCTATGATGACCCGCTTGGTTTTGTTGCTAGCAATCCTTCCACGAACTTCCAGTAGTTCTTCCAGTGTCTGCTTGGAATCCGGGTGTAAAGGAGAGTAGAAGGGAAAATCCCGCTGCTGCCAACCAATTTGTGACGGTATCGGTATGATATCCCCGTCAACGTTCCCTTCTTCCCATAACGAAAATCACCCCAATAGTCCACGAGGAGGGATATCCCTGGAATCGCCCAGAAAGCCACACATGCCAAGCTTACTGCTGGAACCAAGACACTTTATTGACACAAAAACTCAGCTTATATGTGGTTACAGCCTGTTAGGAACGCCCCCCTCACACAGTGGGGTTTCCCATACAGATTATAGGAGACAAGTCGGAGCCGATCATGCAGACACGTTTCTTTAGATAAAGACATCAGGGGAGTTAATTAATACACTGAAGCAATCAGAATAATTAACATACTACTTCTCTAATCATTTAGCCTGATGATACAATACACATCTTTTAAGGGTAAACACAGATCTTCTTTACACAACACAATAGATCAATTAACCTTTAGAATAGTGAGGGGACATTAGCACGTCAATAACCGGTCAGAGGAATGAATCACACATGAAATTCCTTTCTACCTCTACCCATGGCTAGCAGGGAGCAGTATACTGAGACATATAGGCAAATGTATCACAATAAGCATCAGACAAAAAGGTTTTTTTTATGAACGGCGAATCCACTTTGCACTACAAGTGCCACTTAGATCTGGGGAGGTAAAGCCATGTGACACAAAATCTGGAGCCTGCAGCTCCTCAGGGGCCCCTCGGGAGGTGTTAAGGGATATGTTTTAGCAATTTCTGAAGGTTTCTCTGTCAGTGTTGGCAAGTGTTGAGGGAAGGTCATCCCCAGGTGGAGGGGGGGGGGGTACAGAGAATCCCAGCTAGTGACTAGGAGACACTGAACAGTGTCTTAGCTCACCAGTGACATTGGTCCTATCATGGCTACAGGACGGCAATCTCCTCCTCCTAACTCGCTGAGCTCGGTTACCATTCCATGCACACAGCATGGACACTTCCCCATCCTGGGCTGTTCTCACCCTGTGCTCCTCTCCATTCAGGAAATGGCTCACAGTTTCTCCCCAGCCAACGAGAATAGAGGGGTATGGACTGTGGAAGGCAAAGTGGAAGCCCAGTACTGGAGCCTGGCTGTAGGGCCCTACGGCAGATCAGAGCTGGACCTTGTGGAGGATATGCTAATATGATAGGGAGGCTTCAGGGGCCTCCTGGAGCTAGGGGTGGGGCTGTGAGTGTGACCCCTGCAACCCCTTATGCTACAGGGGTTCTTGCCTATATCCCCCTTGTTCCTAGTGTCAGTTTGAACGCATCTCCCAGTGCCTTCCATTGTGATCTCTGTACCCACAGGGTTCCCAGCATCTTCCATCTGTCCCCAGTGACTCTCAGTGTGTCCCTGCTTGCAATCTGTATCCTTTTACCGGTTTTATCCTTGCAATATTCCAGTGTCCTTATGCCTCTTTCCCTTGTGTACCCGTGCCAGCTTTCAGACTTCCAGCCCCTTTGTGATCTCCTGTAAATTTCTAATTGCAATTTGTTAGCATTACATGTGCCTGCAGTCTGGTTCAGTGTCTCCCAGTGTATTTCTAGTCTGTTTTCTGCTAGGTGTGCCCGTGCACTTCAACCTTCTCCTAGAGATTCCTGTTTGACCCTCTTGGCTTTGCTACACACTCCTAGTTGTCTTGTGTGTCTCTGTGCACCTATCCCTAGTGCCTGTGTGTTTCCATGCACACCTACTAGCTTGGCTGTACTCTCTACTGGCCTGTGATCCCTGAACCTCAGTGCTGTAAAGGGATTCATATCTGTTTTTCAACCCTTAGTTCCCAGTAGCTGCCTGCTCAGAGAACCGCAATCTGGGAATCGCCTACAGCACAACCCATCTCCACCTTGAGGAGCTCTGGAGAAGAGAAGGTGGTTCCTTAGACTCTGCTCCTTGAACCTTTAAAGGATCCTCACCTTTCCTCTATGCTATCTAGACTGGGTTCTCCCTCTCAAGTGCCAATAAGCATTCTTCCTTTCCTAGAAACCTTATAAACCTCAACTGTATCCTGTGTACATGCATTCCATGGGACCCCAGTGCACCTTAGGCCCCGTACACACGAGGAGACATGTCTGCTGAAACTGGTCCGCAGACCAGTTTCCACGGACATGTCCGACCGTGTGTACGGCCTATCGGACAGGTTTCCAGCGGACAAAAGTTTCTAAGCATGCTTAGAAACTTGTCCGCTGGAAACATGTCCGTCGGACATGTCCGATGGTTAGTACGCCTAATCGGACATGTCCGCTGGTTATTACGTCTAACCAGCGGACCGAAATCCTGCGCATGCGTCGAATTGATTTGACGCATGCGTGGAAGCATTGAACTTCATGGTTTGCGCACGTCGCCGCGTCACCGTCACCGCGTTCTCTGTCCACGGGGATTTTGGTCTGATGGTGTGTACACACATCAGACCAAAATATCCCAGGAGACATGTCCGATGAAAACGGTCCGCAGACCGATTTCATCGGACATGTCTCCTCGTGTGTATGGGGCCTTAGTGTTTCTCATACATATTGTTATTTCTGTGTTCCTGTACTCTTGACTTCCTACTGCTGTATGACACTCCTATACTCTAGTCTACTCTTAAGCCTAGTACCCCAGTGTTATAAGTATATCTTACTAGTATTTCATGTGTAGCCTGCCTGTAGGACCAGCACCCCACTGTGGCACTATATGCCTGCCATTCCTATGGATTTTATCCTCCTGATGAGGTACGTTTTGGACACTCAGGACTGCAGACTCCTGATGCAGGTATTCTGGGACTTAGAACAGGAGATTGCTGCAGTCCAGGTCGGCGGGACCGGGGGGGGGTGGGGGGTGGTTGAGGAGGAGCTTCTATGTACAGTATGTGCACCTTACAGATTTTTCTGTAAAGGTGAACTTACCCTTTAAAGAACAGTGTGTCTATAATGGTGATTTCTTTGTACTGACATAGTCTTGAGTGTCAAATATCCTTGTATTCAGCTTAGGGCTGTATTTCACATTATAGTGTTTGGGGAATTGTCTAAAATGGGAAGCTTGTCCTTTCTTAAACACACATTCTTAAAAAGAATGTGCATGGTTGGGTCTGCTTGTTTTGTAGAGATATAGGTCTGCCCCAATAACCCAACTGAGAGTGAGTTTTTGGGCATATGAAGCATTATATAGGCCATTGCAATGCCGATGCATCTTTTGAGCTTCCAAAATGTCTCTGCTCAGTAGGAGCAAGATGTCAGCACCTTTGTCTGGGGGGAGAATTCAGTTAACTATGTGTTTCAGATGATGGTGGTGGCAAACAGCTTCAGGTATGTGAATCCCTTCTTAGTCATTAGAAAGCTGGTCACTGTCAATTAAATTGGAATCTAAGGTTATTTTTCTCCTTGTATGGGTTTTAAACCAAATTATTCTTCCTGAGGTTTCTACATAACTAGGGTAAGTATCTGGTATTTGGGAAAGCTTCTCCCTCATCTTAAACAAATCATAGAACTTCTGTTTTGCTATCAAGTATTGATTTGATTACCTCTCCACATACTTTTGTGAACTTCAGTGAAGCTTCTTGTACTGAATCTGATGTTGTCTATTTTCCTGGTCATTATATGGCAATTTGCTACAGTCAGGTTAACACTGTGTGCAATATCCAAGTAGCTAAGACCAGGTAAATGTGTTTTTTTTTTTTTTTGCAATTTCAAGCTCTAGAAGAGTCACTTGGTTCCTGGAACTTTTGGTTGTCTCTGCTAGATAACTTTGGAATGTTCTGCAATCTTTTAACTAGTTGAAGACTTTGGGGTGCTACACATGCTCTCTGCTCTGCTTCTGGACCCGCCTCCCATTATACAGTAATTGTCGGCTGTAAATAATGAAAGAAGGCATTACAGTATACTCAGAGAAGAAGTCAGCAGCTTTCGCTGTCAAAAAAAGCATTTACAATGTAACATTTGTTTCTTTCTTCCTATATTTAACCCCTTATTACCTCTTTTATTTATTTATTTGATTTGTTTGTTAATATTTTTATGCATTTAACATGTATTTGAACAGTTCTTTTTTTTTTAAAAGCACAAAATAAAAAAATAAAAAACTCTTTATTTGAATTGTAAATAATTTTGCCGTGCTTTGTACCAGAATGATATGTTTTTGTGTAATTTTAAACAGGACAAATTACAGAATAAAATGTACACATTTTAAGTGCAATAACACTATTTATTTTTAAACCAACACTGCTTAAAAAAGTGAGTTTCGTTTAGTTTTGTCGAAGGATTGCAAAAAAAAAAAACATTGCTGAAAGACAATATCATGAAAAGAAAGCCTTATTTGTCCTTATAAAAACAATATATGCGTTATTTTAACCACTTTCGCTCCTACACTTGTTTACCCCTTAGGGACCAGAGCAATTCTAAAATTTCTGCTTTGAGCCTATTTATTAGGCGATCATTTATTCATTACTTCACATAACACAGTAATACATAAAAAATAATATTTTAAGAATAGACAAGGCTTTCTTTTTGTGAATATTTTCCTTCAACAATAAAATGTTTTTTCAAACCTTAGGGCCCTTTCACACATGCGGACCATATGTCCGTATTTCATCCATCCATTTTCGGATAAAATACGGACATACATGTATCCCTATGGGATAGCGGGTGTCAGTGGATGAACATCCGCTGATACTCAAACTCATCGGTGTCCGCTATGCTCCGATTCTGCAGAAGGAGGAAAATCCTATTTTTCCATCCACCTGCAGAGCGGATCAGATGAACATGGACAGACTGAGGAAAATCCTATTTTTCCATCTGCCTGCAGAGCGGATCTGATGAACATGGACAGACTGAGGAAAATCCTATTTTTCCATCCGTCTGCAGAGCGGATCGGATGAACACGGACAGACGGTCCGTGTTCATCCGATCCCCCCATAGGGGAGAGCGGAGATCTGACAGGGTGGTCTCTGCACAGTGTGCAGGGACCACCCTGTCATCTGCCGGCTCAGCGGAGATCAACGGAGCGATCCCTGCTGAGCAAGCGAATGAGACATGTACGGATCCCTTTGAGCAGTGTTAGTGTAAACATACTGTAAATAATGTTACTGCACATAGAAAAATAGTGCATTTTATTCTGTAATTTGTTCTGTTTAACCACTTCGGGCCCCAGAAGAATTTACCCCCTTCTTGACAAGAGCACTTTTTGCGATACGGCGCTGCGTCAATTTAACTGACAATTGCGTGGTCGTGTGACGCTGCACCCAAACAAAATTGACGTATTTTTTTCCCACAAATAGAGCTTTCTTTTGGTGGTATTTGATCACCTCTGCAATTTTTTTTTGCGCTATAAACAAAAAAAGAGCGACAATTTTGAAAAAAATACATATTTTTTACTATAAAAAATATCCCCAAAAATTATTTTAAAAAAAACAAATTTTTTTCTCAGTTTAGGCCGATATGTATTATTTTTTTGGTAAAAAATCGATATAAGCATATATTGATTGGTTTGCGCAAAAGGACACATCGGATAATTTTGACACTATTTTGGGACCATTGTCATTTATACAGCTATAAAAATGCACTGATCACTGTGTAAATTACATTGGCAGGGTTAAGGGGTTAAACAATAGGGGGCGATCAAGGAGCTCAGTGTGTCCTAGGGAGTGATTCTAACTGTGGGGTGGATGGGCTACCACTGACATGACAGCGATCACTGCTCCCGATGACAGGGAGCAGCAGATTCCTGTCATGTCACTAGGCAGAACAGGGAAATGCCTTGTTTACATAGGCATCTCCCTGTTCTGCCTCTAGGTCTCAGAATCACAGGCCGCCGTGACGATCGTTTTTGCGTGCAGCCGCATACTGGATAATTCAAAGGGACGTTCCTGTATGCCCATTTGCCTGCCAGTGCCATTCTGCTGACGTATATGTGTGTGCGGCGGTCGGCAAGTGGTTAAAACAACACTAAACACATAGGGGTTTATTTACTAAAGGCAAATCCACTTTGCACTACAAGTGCACTACAAGTGCAAGTGCACTTGGAAGTGCACTTGGAAGTACAGTCGCTGTAGATCTGAGGGGGACATGCAAGGAGAATAAAAAACAGAATTCTGTACATGATTGGATAATAAAATGAGCAGAGCTTCCCCTCATTTCAGATCTTCCCCTAAGATCTAAAGTAACTGCACTTCCAAGTGCACTTGCAGTGCAAATTGGATTTGCCTTTTGTAATAAACCCCTATGTGTCTATAGACACACACAGCACAGACTGCTCTTACTTAGTCTAGTGAGAAGGGATAGAGTAAGCAGTGCTGCATGTCTTGTAGTGCAAAGTGGATTTGCCTTTAGTAGATAAACCCCATGGTCATATTTAATAGATCAAATATATTTTCTGTAATTTCTGCCTTCATTAATCTCTTTAGGCTTCAATGAAAGCCTAAATATGTGTTTGGGTCTAGCACATACAGTGGGTACGGAAAGTATTCAGACCCCCTTAAATTTTTCACTCTGTTATATTGCAGCCATTTGCTAAAATCATTTAAGTTAATTTTTTCCTCATTAATGTACACACAGCACCCCATATTGACAGAAAAAACACAGAATTGTTGACATTTTTGCAGATTTATTAAAAAAGAATAACCAAAATATCACATGGTCCTAAGTATTCAGACCCTTTGCTCAGTATTTAGTAGAAGCACCTCTTTGATCTAATACAGCCATGAGTCTTTTTGGGAAAGATGCAACAAGTTTTTCACACCTGGATTTGGGGATCCTGCCATTCCTCCCTGCAGATCCTCTCCAGTTCTGATGGTAAACATTGGTGGACAGTCATTTTTAGGTCTCTCCAGAGAAGCTCAATTGGGTTTAAGTCAGGGCTCTGGCTGGGCCATTCAAGAACAGTCACAGAGTTGTGAAGCCACTCCTTCGTTATTTTAGCTGTGTGCTTGGGGTCATTGTCTTGTTGGAAGGTTAACCTTCGGCCCAGTCTGAGGTCCTGAGCACTCTGGGGAAGGTTTTCGTCCAGGATATCCCTGTTCTTGGCCGCATTGATCTTTCCCTCGATTGCAACCAGTCGTCCTGTCCCTGCAGCTGAAAAACACCCCCACAGCATGATGCTGCCACCACCATGCTTCACTGTTGGGACTGTATTGGACATGTGATGGGTAGTGCCTGGTTTTCTCCACACAAATACCGTTTAGAATTAAGGACAAAAAGTTCTATCTTGGTCTCATCAGACCAGAGAATCTTATTTCTCACCATCTTGGAGTCCTTCAGGTGTTTTTAGCTCCATGCGGGATTTCATGTGTCTTGCACTGAGGAGAGGCTTCAGTTGGGCCACTCTGCAATAAAGCCCCGACTGGTGGAGGGCTGCAGTGATGGTTGACTTTCTACAACTTTCTCCCATCTCCTGACTGCATCTCTTGAGCTCGGCCACAGTGATCTTTGGGTTCTTCTTTACCTCTCTCACCAGGGCTCTTCTCCCCTGATAGCTCAGTTTGGCCGAACGGCCAGCTCTAGGAAGGGTTCTGGTCATCCAAACGTCTTCCATTTAAGGATTATGGAGGCCACTGTGCTCTTAGGAACCTTAAGTGCAGCAGAATTTTTTTGTAACCTTGGTCAGATCTGTGCCTTGCCACAGCTCTGTCTCTGAGCTCTTCGGGCAGTTCCTTTGACCTCATGATTCTCATTTGCTCTGACATGCATTGTGAGCTGTAAGGTCTTATATAGACGGGTGTGTGGCTTTCCTTTTTTTATTTTTTTTTTATTTATTTTTTTTATTTTTTTTTTCTTATTTATTTCTTTTTTTTTTCACCTCAGCTTTTACCAAATTCTAGAGACCAGCTCATGAATCGATGCTTCTTACGTCTCTTATTTGCGGTTTGCATCATGCGTGGTATTTTTGCATAGCCAGAGTAAGGCAAAAGTAGCCATAACTTCCATTAGGCTTCAAAAGAAAATGTTTTTTTTTTTCCCCTCACTTATACAATATATTCACCGGTAATAAGTATAAGTATCGGCATCCGGCGAGGGGCTAGAATCTTATCCATGCTCTAATTGTTTCATGTCCCCTCTGGGATGACGACACTTCACTACCATATAAAGCAGAATATCCCCCCCCCCCCCCCCCCCCCCCCCCCCCCCCACGTGGCGCCCAGGGATCTTGTCTTTTTCCATCGCTGAAATGTCTGTGGAATTTTACCAAAAATGCGTATGATTTGAAAATAACAGTCTAAACGATCGGGCTTGGTTTCGAGGCCGCTTATACCCCATATCCTCAGAATCGAAGGAATTAGGGTACTCTTAGACTCTCTACATAACTCCCTGTTTTTTTGTACTCCTTCCATTTTTCCCATTTTTTCTTAAAGTCATTGCTTGTCTCTGAAAAACTTTCCTTAAGCTCTTCCAACCTATAGGTTTCCTCCACTGCGTCTATCCAGTTCCACAGGGATGGACCTTCCTTTTCCTGCCACCTTTTTGGTATGATTCTCTTCGCTGCATTTAACAGGTGTGGTAATAAGGACTGCTTATATTTTTTTATACCCTCTTGACTCCCGTGAAAGAGCACTACCCAGGGGTCTTTCTTTATCTCCTTACCCGTAATCTCTTTTATTTGACTTATTATTGTGTCCCAATAGATTTGGATTTTCGGGCAAGTCCACCAAATATGTGCCATTGTTCCTCTCTCCGGGCATCCCCGCCAACACTCAGCGGGCTGGTCAGTTCTAACCTTGTTAGCTTTATCAGGGGTAATGTACCAACCCGAAATGCATTTATAATTTGCCTCGGCTGTTCGTATATCTATTGCGGAGGAGTGTGTTAATTGCATAATCCTCAGAAAAGTGTTTGTCCCTCTCGTGATTTCTAGCTCCCTTTCCCATTTATGTATAAACGGTGCTTCATCCCGTGCTCCTATCTTAACCAGTATCCCATATAATTTAGTGATTGTGCCCTTGGAATTTTCCGATTGACATAACTTCTCGAGTGGTGTCAGCTCCGCCCCCGTCCGTAGAGGATGGGGGAGATGCCGCACAAAATGATGCAGCTGGGAGTAATGCCACCTATCGAGATTCCAATATTCTGTTCTAGCTTTCAATTCTTCGTAATGTCATTATCTCTCCATCTTTTGTGATATCTCCTAGGTGTACCGTGTTATTCCTAATCCAGTTACCACCTATTTTTTTTTTCCCCAGGTGCAAAATAAGCGTTATCTTTTAAAATCATTAGTGGAGAATTAAATTCCCTATTTAAAAGTGTCTGAGTTCTGTCCCACATTCGTAGGGTGTCCCGTGTTATATCAAAAGATTTGTGGCCCAGTGCTCTATATTGTGCAGGGATCCAAATAATATTATTCAATTGTGACCTAGCTTGTGCCTTTTCAATTTGCACCCATTTTTTACCTTTCCTGTCCCGTGCCCATTCCACCGCACGAGATAGAACCGCCGCTTTGTAATAGCTTTTAATGTCAGGCACTGATAGACCGCCCAGTGACTTTCCCTGTTTTAGGATAGAGAGTGATATTCTATGCTTTTTGTTTTTCCAAACATAATTCATTAAAAGGGTATTGAGAATTCTCAAAAATTGCTGAGGCAAGGCAATAGGGATTAGTAAAAATTTATATAGTATTTTAGGAACCACCACCATCTTCAACATATTAATGCGCCCAATCCACGATATAGGTTTGTTTACCGTTCTTTTTAATTCATTTTTGATCTCGTTTAGTAAAGGGACGTAATTTATTTTATATATCTTCTGTACCGTGTTAGCCAGTTTAATACCAAGATATTTTATTTCTTTGCTCCATGGGAAGGCACATATTTCTTTCACCCGGTTTTCCTCACTTTTGTTTAGGTTTATGTTCAAAATTTCGGATTTAGTTACGTTAATTTTGAAGTTTGAAATATTGCCGTATTGTTGCAGGATCTTAGAAAGCTTGGGGATGGATTTACTCGGGTTAGTTAAATAAAATAAAATATCGTCGGCAAAAGCCGACAATTTGTGTTCCTCCTCTTCGACTCTGACCCCGCTGATCTCTGGGTCATTTCGGATCATGGACAATAGAGGCTCTAGGGATAGGATGAAGAGCAGGGGAGACAAAGGGCATCCTTGTCTTGTCCCATTTTTCATCTCAAACGCCTCCGATAGCGTACCGTTGATTTTAATTCTAGCCGTGGGATGATGGTTGAGTGTATTAATCCAACGGGATAACCTGTTGCCTATACCCATGATTGTAAGTGTCTCCATCATAAGCCCCCAGTCTACCCTGTCGAATGCTTTTTCGGCATCTACCGACAGGAATAGACCTGGGGGCGCATTCATCCTTATGTTCTGAAGCAGGAGAATTGCTCTTATACTATTGTCTTTACCCTCTCTATTGGGGACAAATCCGACCTGGTCGGGGTGCACCAAATAATGCATAACCCCTTTCAGACGCTCAGCCAGAACTTTGGCAAAGAGCTTAATGTCCGTATTTAGCAAGGATATTGGTCTGTATCCCGAACAGAGTGAGCAATCTTTCCCTTCTTTCAAAATTAATGCCACCGATGCTGCTAACGCTTCCCTGCTAGTTTCGTATTCTGAACCTAGGCCGTTGAAATATTTACATATCCTTGGTATTAGAATCTTACTGAATCTCTTATAATACCAGACAGAGAACCCGTCGGGGCCAGGGCTTTTCCCCACTGTCGTGTTTTTCAAGACATTTTTAATTTCTTCTTCGGTTATGGGACGATCCATGTTAACTCGATCAAACTCCTCTAATCTAGGAAGTCCCGCTTTTGCAAGAAAATCGCGTATTTTGGCCTCCTTTTCCCCTTTTTGCATCCCTGACTGCTTTATTGTGTATAATTCCTCGTAATAATTCTTAAAGGTATCTGCGATTTCTCTAGTCGTATAGACCAGGTTCCCCTCTTTTCTTTTAATTTTTCCGATGAAATTTCTAGTTTTCTTTTTTTGGGCCATTCTGGCCAAATGCTTACTGGGTTTATTACCCCAAAGATACCTCTCTCTGGCTATGCAGTTAAGTTTTTTCCTGGCTTCTAGGTCCATGATCTCCTTGAGCGCGTCTCTTTTTATGATTAGGTTGTAATAAGTCTCTTTTAGTCCCTGTTCTTTGTGTTTACGTTCTAAGCTTGCTATGTCTTTGGTCAGGGTCTCAGCCTTCCTTTTTCTCTCATTTTTTTCCCTGGCACTCTCAGCAATTAATATCCCTCTAATGTACACTTTATGTGTCTCCCAGAGAGTTGCGCTTGATATCCCCTCAGTATCATTTATGATAAAAAATTGTTTGAGCTCCGCTTCCACCCTACGAGCCACCTCTTCGACTCGAATCAGATTGTCGTTTAATAGCCACCTCGGCCGTTCACGCTTTTGTAGGGATGTTTTAATCTTCATGGTGATTGGGGCATGATCTGAGATAGTCATAATTCCAATGTCCATCTCAGTAATCAAGTCCAATAGCCTATGATCTACCAGTATGTGGTCTATTCTGGTATACGTTCCGTGTGGAGGAGAAAAAAACGTGTAATCATGTGTGTTTGGGTGGAGTACCCTCCAGGCGTCCACTAAGTGACTGTCATGAATCTTGTGTTTAATTTTTTGTAATTGCGCGTTCGTTGTCTCCTTCACCCGGGACGTACTGTCTTCTCTCGGATTCATGACGAAATTAAGGTCCCCCATCAGGATTATATACCCCTCGGCAAAATTTTCCAATTTGCCCAGGATTCTACTTAAATATTGGGTTGGGTGTACATTCGGGGCGTAAATATTTGCAAGGGTATAGACAGTGTTTCCCAGTTTTCCTTTTAAGAATAAAAATCTACCTTCCGGGTCTGTCAGCCTTGCCTCCAGGGTAAACCCAATCCCTCTAGCGAAACCAATAGCTACACCCCTAGCGCGTTTGGAAATGGCGTCCCCGTAGAACCAGGTAGGATACATAGGAGAATACAACTTTACATTAGAATCCAGAGTCAAATGGGATTCCTGTATAAAAACTACATCAGCTCTGTATTGTTCAATCTCGTCCAAAATCTTCAGTCTTTTAGTTATTGAGTTCAAGCCCTTTACGTTATAAGATAAATATTTTACTTCTGCCATTTCAAATCCCTACGTCATTTCGCTGAGCTAAGCTTTCTGACAGATCCACTGGGAGCCACGTTCACTATCCCACCCCATTTTTGGAAGAGGAGAGTCACCTCTCTCTCTCCAAACCTCCCCTCCCACTCCCTCCCTCCCCCCTTCCCCTGCCCCTGACGAGGCCCAAACATCGCCTCTGAACCGCAGGGATCCTCCCACCCCACTATCCGTCGGTTCTCGTGTAATGAGGTGAAGCTACCCAACGCCTCCTCTCTCATTCACCCCCAAGGACGAGTCCTTGGGAGTTGATCTTATATGAGTGAGGATTCGGACCTGCCCTCACCGCCCCCCCCGATCACCCCACCCCCCCCCAACCCCCCTTGTCCGCTACCAGACCCGACTCTCTATACCACCCAAAAAGACTACTCCACCCATCCGGGCAGTTCCACGATGGGCATATCCAATTTACCACAAAAGCCTGGTACATCTTCTGGGAATATCAGTTTTGCTGATACCCCATCTTTGTATCCAATCAAGCATGCCGGGAACCCCCATTGATATTTGATGTTAGACAAACGCATCTGTTCTAGTAAAGGTTTGAGATGCCTTCTTCTGGCCAGAGTTTCCCATGCTAGGTCAGTGAAAATCTGTATCTCCACCCCGTCAAAACACAGGGGAGGTTTCCTTCTCAATTTAGACCAAATCTCAGCTTTGTCTTCAAAATGTCTAAACCTTACTATTATGTCCCTAGGCCATTTGCCCTCACCCTCCCTGGTTCTTCCTATACGGTGAACCCGTTCTATTTTTAGGGGTTCCTCTGAGCCATTGTCCAACAGGGGTAGAAACAGATCATTAAGAATTTTCCTCAAATCTTCACCGTTCTCCTCTTTAATGAATCGAATTCTTAAATTTTGCCTTCTATTGCGATTTTCTTGGTCTTCTAACCGATATTGTAATAGTCTCTGATTTTGTTTCATTGTGTGGAATTGGTCTTTTAGTTGGTTTAATTCCAGTTCCTGTTGTACCATTTTTGTCTCAGCTTTTTCTACCCGCTCCAAAATATAGGTTAAGTCTGATCTTAACGTACCTATGTCTTCTCTAATCACCATTTCCAGCCTCTTTAACATCCCCTCCAGTTCTACCTTAGTGGGTAGGTGCGTGTCTGTTCTTAATTCGTCTATTTGGCTGACTTCGTGTTCGCCTTCAGTTGACGTATCGGCAGCTGGGTTAACCACCCCCCCGGCTACCTTTTTCGATGTCCCAGCCTTTTCGTTTTTTTTTGTTAAACCTGGACTTTTAGTGCTCCCATCTGGGGTCATGTAGTGTCTTATGGTACTTGTAGGGGGGTTATCCTTAGAGATTTTTGGGGCGGAGCCCCTTGTTGACCTGTTCATATTGTGTTTTTTAATACCTCTGATACGTTTCCCCAGTTTGAAAATACGGGGAGATCCCCCCTCCTTTTTCTCTTTCTCTCCCTCTATACACGGTTTAATATCCGTTAGAGGCTGTCAGCTCTATCTGGGAGCTTTCTGGACTGGTATCGCCGGTCGGGGTAGGTAAGGCCCTTAGAGAGCGGCCGTCCAATATTTTTTGCCTGTGGACCCAAGCACTGCCCCCTAAAGACCCGTAAGCAAACAACAATTAGTAGAGGCAAGTGCTGTGGGGCAGGGGTATCTCATGCATTTCCTCCCCTCTCTCTCTTAGGTTTTATCAAAACAATCTGGCAAACTAAGTAACGTTGTATATTTGCCTCAACCCTGAGGTATCGGCAATGCGCCTTTTAACATTGATACACTCCCGGGTTGAAAATGCTTGAGTGACAAATTGCTGTGGTTAGAGTATATCAGAGATGTTTATGGGCTTATACGTGGATACGGGTATTCAAGTGCCCTTAAATGGTTTAAGCACGCAGGAACATCCTCAATTTCTCACGCTCTCCCCTCTCACTGCGTTCTCGCCTTGTTATCCATCCAATCGTCTCTGTTACGCTGCGCACCAAGTTAAAGAGTTTATATACAGTGGCCTAGGGTGAATAAGGTATGTCTCATGGAATCGAGCGTTCCCGCAAGTAGTCCAACCCTGTCACACTGCAATTTATCTGGAAGAAACGCGATGCGTCTCGAGGTACTAATGCCTCTTGAATAGATCAGCGCATAAGTAAATTGAAAGGGGCCAGACAGCAGGTCCCGAGGTGTGCTTCACCTGGCAATACCGCCCGTCACTGTACGTGCACCGTCAGCAATTATAGCAAAGTGTCCTGTAATCAACTAGCCATTCATGTGGTGGAGGAATTTAAGTAGAGGTGAATTGTAACTTAGCTTAGTGGATTTTCAGCTAAATGCTGAGGTTGTTGGGAGGTTGTTTTGATACAAAGCTATCACATATGACATTCCGTCAGGAAGAACAAGAAACCATGGTAAGCGGTGGAATACAAAAGTTCTTACCCATCCCTCAGTTTCCAGGTTGTTCACATTAGTTAGTTTGCCTGTACAAGCGACTTCCACGGAACAGTATATGAGCAAGCATAAATATTACCTGAGTGCTGTTTAGAGCCTATGGAAGCCGGGAGAGGGATCGGGATCGGGATCCGTGGGGGGCCGAGATCCAGGAGTACCCACCAGGCGGCACCGCGGCAAGCAGCTCCTATTCCTTCCTCCTTGCGCCGCTCGGTCTGTCACCTCCTTCGGAGGGCGGAGGGGAGGGGGGAAGAGGGGGGACCTCCATTAAGCGGCGGGAGAGAGCGGCTGTACGGAGCGATCAATCGGCGGTCTAGTGGCTCAGCAGTCTCACACCCTGCGTCGTAGCCGCCATCGCCGATGCACCCTCGGATCTTCCGGCCTCCTCCATCCCCCGTCACCTGGTTAGGTCCGTGTCACGGGCTGCTCCTCCCTCGGCGTGCGTGCCTCACGTGCACCACGTCATCCCTCTCTGTTACAGCTCTCTCAGCTTCAGTCCCAACCGTGTGTGGCTTTCCTAATCAAGTCCAATCAGTATAATCAAACACAGCTAGACTCAATGAAGGTGTAGAACCATCTCAAGGCTGATCAGAAGAAATGGACAGCACCTGAGTTACATATATGAGTGTCACTGCAAAGGGTCTGAATACTTGGGGTCATGTGATATTTCAGTTTTTCTTTTTGAATAAATCTGCACAAATGTCAACAATTCTGTGTTTTTCTGTCAATATGCGGTGCTGTGTGTACATTAATGAGGAAAAAAAATGAACTTAAATGATTTTAGCAAATGGCTGCAATATAACAAAGAGTGACAATTTTAAGGGGGTCTGAATACTTTCTGTACCCACTGTATTTCTACCTGTTGTCGTCTACTTCTCCTTAATGGTCTAGCTCTAATAAATGGACAAATACTCGCTGAGAAATGTTTCTGTATTTGTGCGTATACACAGTTTGTGCAGGTGTTAGTGCAGGGCAGCAATCAAATACAGTATATCACAGCACAGCAATATCAGCAGCAGGGATAATCCTGGATAGACATGTGCAAAAGGAAAAAATTTGTTTAGTTTAGTTTTAATTCGTTATTTAATTAATTTCGTTGAGTTAGATTCGTTAAATTTGTTAAATTCGTTTTCGGAATTCGATCGTTTTCGACCGAATTCGTAAAAACCCGGCCGAATTTGATCGTTTTCAACCGAATTCGAAAAACCCCAGTCGAATTCGAAAACATTTCTACCGGATTCGATAATATTTCTACCGGATTTGAATTCGATCATATTTTGATCGGATTCGAAAATATTTCAACAGAATTCAATAATATTTCAACCAAATTCGATGATATTTCAACCGGATTTGAAATTATTTCAACCGGATTTGAAATTATTTCAACCGGATTTGAAATTATTTCAACCGGATTTGAAATTATTTCCACTGGATTTGAAATTATTTCCACTGGATTTGAAATTATTTCAACCGAATTTGAAATTATTTCCACCGGATTGGAAATTATTTCAACCGAATTTGAAATTATTTCAACCGGATTTGAAATTATTTCAATTGAATTTGAAATTATTTCAACCGGATTTGAAATTATTTCCACCGGATTTGAAATTATTTCCACCGGATTTGAAATTATTTCAACCAAATTTGATTGTATGTATTTGTATTATTGTATGTGATTACATTCTATTAAATTCTATTCTGTTCTTTACTATTCTTTGATTTTCATTCTATTGTTTTATTATTTTATATTCTATTTTATTGGATTCTTTTTTAGAAATCGATTTCTATTTTTTAGATTTTGATTCAAATTTGCTTTCAACTTTCATTTGAATTTGTTTTCGATTCTAATTGTTTTCGAATTCGATTCGAATAGAATTTGTTTTCAAATCCAATTCAAATTTTTTTCGAATTCGATTAGAATTTTTCGAATTCGATTAGAATTTTTCGAATTCGATTGAAATTCGTTTCGAATTCGAATTTCGTTCGCGTTTTTTTTAATTTGTTTAAATTCGTTAATTTTGTAATTTGGAAATTAGGATGCATCCGAATGTCCAAATAATGAAAAATGTGTCCGAATTCGTAACGAAACGAAATGCACATGTCTAATCCTGGATATAGCTGTTCTTAAAGTTCCACTAGCACAGTTCTGTACATAGAAAACTCCATTACATGCACATATTTGCAAACTGTATTAAGTTTTGCTCCTCATGGGTGACAAACAGGCACATTAAACACAGCAGAATCTAATTTGATCCTCAGTTGCTTTATAAAAAAAAAAAAAGATCTGTAAACAGATCAGAGTCTGTAACACAGCGTCTGCTCATTTAAAGTTCAGAAAAAGGCCATGTGCTTTACAAGTCACGGGAAAAATTCACAGCGGATGGAGCAGAGTGCATAGAAGGCTTTAAAATTATTTATTCTTTTGGTTCTGTTTCAATTGCCAATATATGCAATGGCATACCTCCTTAGACCCAGTCTGTGTGGACAGTATTGCCACTTGCTGATTTGGCACAGTCCATAGACTGTGTAACTCTCCAATTAAAATATGATAGCAGTCACAGACTGCACAATGAATTTTCCAGTGGCTTTAGTATCCAGGAATGGATTTCCTGTAAGAACAGCTTCTACAACAGCAGTGGCCTAATAATTGTGAAATAAAAGTCATTAATGTTTGTAAAAAACAAACAAAAAATGCTGCAGCACAGGCAGCACATCTCACTGACCATGACGGTAAAGTGATTAATGTTTTTCTTTATTTTCTATTAAACTCTAGTACAATAAAAACATTTTTTTTAACGTATTACCAAAAAATAGTCTGGGCTTTATTTATTTATTTTTTTTATTTTTTTTCTCTTTTCCTTTCTTTTTTTTTTTAAGTTGTAAATCTGTAAATAAAAAGGGCAATAAGATGACAGCAAAGAGAACAGTGAGTGCATCACTACACGTGACTGTCATAATGATTGATGTTATAGCTAATACAAAAAAAAATTGATACATTTTCCCTTGGGTGTGGCAGCAAACTTTGTAGCATAAGGATTCTCACAGATATCTATGACTGTTGAATTCTCTTCAGTTGAGTTATTTATAACTAAACCTATAATGTACAAAAAAAAGCAAATCAGAGTAGACAAGGTCCTGCTACTGTAAAGGTCCTGACACTCATATTTACAGTACCACATCCGCAACTCAATTATTATTGTTTTTTATTCTAGTATATGCCCTCTTGCTTTTTTCACAGCATCTGGTGGATTTCATGATACAAATCTGAAAGAAACAAAACTAAATTTATGAACAAATGGTTAACTCATGTACTGTATATAACATGGCCGACAAACTTATGTTTAAATTTAAAAAAGAGATGTTTGTGACCATATCGATTGCAGTTTATACACATTCTGACCTTGGCCTTCAGTACTTTTCTTAGTAAATAGTGGCAGCGGAAAAACAATGGGGACGAGCCATTGAAGGGTAATTAGCATTTAAATTCATTTATTTTTTCAATATGTTTATACATTTTTATTCTTATTTTGTATGTACCCTTTGTCCTGCTCTATATGTACAGTAGACATGTTTTACAAACAGACATTTAATACATGACTAACAACGCTCAGATCACTATTCTGTATACATACTGTATAATACTACTGTAATAAAGGTAATGGATGGATAATCTTTTAGTCAAAAGGAGCCCACATGCTATACTAGTGTATATGATATAAAAAAAACACTCTTATTATCTTCACTCTGTTTTTTCTTACATACTTAGCTTAGAGTGCCTAAACTCAAAAAAAAAAAAAAATATGTTGCAGATTATCAGTTCTTATATGTGTGTGGTGACTACATTAGTTTTCTGTTATTTTGTTTTATTCCCCCCATTAGCTTTTACCTGATTATCCTCCTAAAGTGTCAACCTTTGTTCCCTGTACTGTATATGTTGAAGAAAATTGTGCTCCCGTTTGGGGTGATACGTCAGGAGAGAGGACCTCGACTTGATAACTGTAACACTTTCTGCATGTATTGACACTGTTGGTTTGATGGATATTATATATACCTATTGTATTAATGTTGCTGCACAATGTTTGTACCTTGCAACGTTTTGAATTCTGAGGCCCCATACACACCATAGAATCTATCCGCAGATAAATCCCATCAAATGGGTTTCTGCGGATAGATTCTATGGTGTGTACACTCCGTCGGATATTTATCCGAGGATAAATCTCCCCTGGAATGGATTTCCAGCAGATGGATATTTGCTGACATGCTCAACAAATCCATCTGCTGGAATCCATTCCAACGGATGGATCCGCTCGTCTGTACAGACTTACCGGATCCATCCGTCCAAAGGAATTCCCCGCACGCGTCGTAATGATTTGACGCATGCGTGGAATTCCTTATATGACAGCGTCGCGCCCGTCGCCGCGTCATAATAGCGGTGACGGCGCGACACGTCATCGGCAGAGGATTTCAGCGCGGATTTCAATGCGATGGTGTGTACACGCCATCGCATAGAAATCTTCTGAAATCCTCGAGAGGATTTATCCGCGGATACGGTCCGCTGGACCGTATCTGCGGATAAATCCTCTCGTGTGTATGGGGCCTCATACTAAATTTAATAAAAATTATTGAATTAAAAAAAAAAATTGTCTTACCTCTCCTAATACAATACAATACATACAATACAATACAAAACATACAATAGGGGGAAGCTGTTCTGGTCTAGCTCTAATAAATGGACAAATACTCACTGAGAAATGTTTCTGTATTTGTGTGTATACACAGTTTGTGCAGGTGTTAGTGCAGGGCAGCAATCAAATACAGTCTATCACAGCACAGCAATATCAGCAGCAGGGATAATCCTGGATATAGCTGTTCTTAGGCCGCGTACACACGGTCGAACATGTCCGCTGAAACTGGTCCGCAGACCAGTTTCCGCAGACATGTCCGACCGTGTGTACAGCCTAGCGGACAGGTTTCCAGCGGACAAAAGTTTCTTAGCAAGCTAACAAACTTGTCCGCTGGAAACATGTCCGTCGGACATGTCCGATGGTTAGTACACCTAATCGAACATGTCCGCTGGTTATGACGTGTAACCAGCGTCCCGAAATTCCGTTAATGCGTCGAATTGATTCGACGCATGCGTGGAAGCATTGCACGTCCGTGTTTGAGAACGTTGGTGTCTTCTACGTCACCGCGTTCTCTGTCCGCTGGGATTTTGGTCTGATGGTGTGTACATACATCAGACCAAAAGCTCCCAGGAGACATGTCCGATGAAAACGGTCCGTGGACCGTTTTCATCGGACATGTCTCCTCGTGTGTACGGGGCCTTAAAGTTCCACTAGCACAGTTCTGTACATAGAAAACACCAATACATGCACATATTTGCAAACTTTATTAAGTTTTACTCCTCATGGGTGACAAACAGGCACATTAAACAAAGCAGAATCTAATTTCATCCTTAGTTGCTTTATAAAAAAAAGAGGCTCATATGTACATGTTGTTATGGGGAAACAACGAACCTAAGAAGGCTGGCCAAAAATTTAAAAAATAGAAAACAACAACAAAAACAACAGCAAGGCAAACAAGACCAGTTAAAAACGAAGCAACGTCCGTATATAACTGTGGATACCCATTGGGGGAAAAATATTGAATCCCAAAGTTTCGAATAGCATGGCATGTGTGGAATAATTAGATTACTGATTTAGCCCACTATTTGCCATACACCAGACGTAAATCCTTCTAGGAAGGGGCGGTAGCTGATAACGTCATTGAGGCCTGGTGTTAAGGTGGCTCGTAAGGCTACTATCCACCTTGTCTCTCTTTGCAAGAGGGTTTTGTCCCAGTCACCCCCCCTGTTGTTGGGGTGCACCGATCCAACACCAATAATTTAATCTTTGGAAAGTTGAACTGATGTACATCACGAGCATGTCTACCTAGTGGGAGGTCTGGGTTACATGTCTGCATGCTGTGTACATGTCTGTTCATTTGTTTGTTTAGCTGCAATTTCGTTTTCCCCACATAAAAACATCCGTAGGGGCAAGTCAGAAAGTATACTACCCCAAATGTACAGCAATTGGCATAGTGAGTGGGTCTATAACTGAGTCTATTCGGTAGTAAAAAGTCCTTCTCTGTATTTATGAATTGACAATGGAAGCATCCCCCACATTTGAAGGTGCCCCATCATTTAAAAGGATCCCCTCTATATGCACCAGTATATTCACTGGTGACCAGCCTATCCTTCAGAGACCGTGTACGTTTATAAGTAATTAAAGGGTCATTAGGTGTAAATTGACTTAATATTGGATCAATCCGAAGGATATGCCAGTATCTTTCCAAGATTTTTTTAAAGCTTTATGTTGCTTACTAAAAGTAGTAATGATCCTTGTTTGTGCCTGTTCTTGAGCTAAGTCAGGGCTTTTGTTGGAACTCTGAAAGAGTATACTCTGTCTAGTTCTTTCTTTCACCCTTTTGAATGCCTTTTTCAGGCCCGTGGGGGAATATCCCCGTTGGAGTAATCTCATTTGCAATTTTTTCGCTTCAATAAGAAACATGCTTTCTTCAGAGCAATTCCTTCAAAAACAAAGGTATTGTGTATATGGAATAGACTTGATTAACGGTGCTCTGGGTGGAAACTTGTTGCGTGCAAGATAGTGTTACCGGCCGTTTCTTTTCAGTATAGTACACTGGATAGTAGACATGGGCGCCGTCAATAAATTTGTTTAGTTTAGTTCCGTTTTGTATTAGCCGTTAATTTGTGCCGTGAATTTCGAAATTCATGTCTGAAATTCAATTTGGATTCGTAAGAAAAAAAAAAAAAAATTTTTTTCAAAACGAATGTTCGTAATTGTTACGAAAAGTTAACTAACCTAATGAAAATTCGTATTCAATTCAAATTGAATTTCAGACACAAATTACGAAAATACGAATGTAATTCATGTCCGAAATTCAATTTGGATTTGTAAAAAAAAAAAACATTTTTAAAAAAAATTCAAAACTAAAGTTCGTAATTGTTACGAAAAGTTAACGAACCTAATGAAAATTCGTATTCAATCCAAATTGAATTTCGGACACAAATTACGAAATACGAACGGGCTACAAACAAACTCGGCAGGAACTCAGCACAGAACAGGGATGGTGGGAGCCCCTCATAATGACCACAGCAGGGGCACAGCCCCAGGAGGTAGTCAGCACAGCACAGGGAGGATGGGAGCCCTTCATAATGAGCATAATAAGTCGACGACTGCCATATTGAGAAATGTATTGTAGCCCAGGCAGGCCCGTTGGTTAGTATTTCCTAATTCATGTCTGAAATTCAATTTGGATTAAATACGAATTTTCGTCAAAGGTTTGTTAACTTTTCATAACAATTACAACATTTGTTATGATGAATAAGCAAAACCAGGAAATCAGCACAGCACAGGGAGTGTGGAAGCCCCTCATAATGAGCACAGCAGGGGCACAGCCCCAAGAGGAAGTCAGCACAGGGATGGTGGGAGCCCCTCATAATGAGCATAATGAGTCAACGGCTGCCATTGTTGAGAAAGGTAAATAGGAAAGGGACATGGAAATTAAATGAAGATCTTATAGGAGGATGAAGAAGTGGGTAAAAATCTAATAACTGAAATGGAACAATTTTTCAGTATAAATGACACACCAGATGTCACAAAGGCCACAATTTGGGAAGCCCATAAGGCGTACATCAGAGGAAAACTAATCTCAATAGGAGTAGTGAAAAAAGAGAAAGGGAATTTTTTTTAAAACAGACAATAAGGGAACTACACAAACTGGAACAGCAACACAAAACACAATTAAATAAGGAAATACATCAGAGAGTGGTGATAAAAAGAGACCAATTAAGGGAACTGTTGGAGGAAGAAACTAGAAAAGTATTCAGTAATGTGGCAAAGGAAAGATATAGATGTAAATAGGGGAAATAAGCCTGGAAGATACTTAGCAAAAATCTCAAAGGAAAAAAAAAACCTCATCTACATAGAAAAGATAAAAAATGAAAGAGGTGAAATGAAATATAAAACAACTGATATTGCAAAGATTTTTAAGAAATATTATAGTTTGTTATATGCAATCAGAAATAAAGAAACAAAACAGGAAGAACATTATAGGAAACTTAAAATACAATAATACTTAGCTGAAGTGAATCTACCAAAAATAACAGCAGATAATATAGAACTCCTAGAAAGGCCAATAACACAAGAAGAAATTAACAACGCCCTTAAAAAAATATCAGGGGGGAAAAGTCCAGGCCCGGACGGTTTCATGATAAAATACTATAAAAAATTCAAGAAGAAATTAGTACCAGCACTTTTCACCTACTTTAATAAAATAGGGGAAAATTAGGAAATCAGAAAATAATCTCTCTTAGCAGACATTACAATTATACCTAAAGTAGGCAAAGATAAATCCATCTGCTCGAGTTATCGTCCTATTGCGTTACTGAATGCAGACATAAAACTATATGCAAAAGTCTTAGCGGCAAGGTTAAAGAACTTGATGCCAGATTTAATAAATGTGGATCAAGTAGGTTTTGTCCCAGGAAGGGAGGGTAGGTACAGTAGCATAAGAACAATGCTACTATTGCGTAGGGGACAGAAGAAAGAACCCCCAGTCTTGCTCATGTCAATTGATGTTGAGAAAGCATTTGACATAGTAGACTGGGGGTTCATAATGGAGGCACTACGCAGCACAGGGATGGGCCCAAAATTTATGAGATGGATCGAAAACTTATATAAACATCCTACAGCCAGGGTGAAGGTGAATGGAAGTATGTCGTCCGCTTTTGAGATGTTCAATAGAACAAGACAAGGCTGCTCGCTCTCGCCACTCCTATATGTAATCGCATTAGAGCCATTGTTGGACAAAATAAGGAAAAATGTTGATATAAGAGGGGTCAGAGTGGGAGAAGAAGAGCACAAAGTAGCAGCCTACGCAGATGACATACTTCTATATATTACCAAGCCAAGGGTGTCATTGACAAACTTGATAAAATAAATAAAAGATTACGGTGCGCTTACGAATTTTAAGATAGATCCTACAAAAACTGTAATACTAAATCTAGGAATAGAGAAGAAAGAGGCAATAGCTCTACAACAGGAATTCCCGTTTTCCTGGGAGACAGAAGCACTGACTTATTTGGGAATCAAATTAACCCCTACTCTGGAAAAAAATATATTGCGCCAACTATTTTCCATTATTGAATGAAGTGAAAGGAGACATAAAAAACCTTTTCGAGGAGACCTATCTTTTGGATAGGAAGGATAAACCTATTAAAAATGGTGATCCTAACAACATTTTTATATACATTCCAAATGCTCCGGATAGAGATAACTCAATGTTTCTTTAAAGTTATAAAAACAATTATTCTGAAGTATATTTAGCAGAATAGAAAAGTCAGAGTAAGTAACGTGCTCCTGTCTAGGAAAAAAAAAAGGCGGGTTGGCGGTCCCTGATATTAAAAGATACTATACGGCGGTAATACTGGCAAGGCTATTGGAATGGACAAACACAAACACAAATAAGAGAAATAAGAAATAAGGTATTGGAAAATAAGGTATTGGAAAATACACTGTACACAACATCACTAGGGAAAGGTATCTGGATTTCATCGAAAAACAGAGTGCACAGTTCTGATACACATGATTTAACAAAAACTGTATTTAAAGTATGGGATAAGATATATCGACGGGAAAAATGGGAATATAATTCCCCATTAATCCCGCTGGTAGGTTGATTTGTTACCGTTGCCGGGAAGAGGGACATGTAGCAGCGGTTTGCCTAGCGGGTGATGAACCCATGCAGTGTGACTTTCTGACAGAGAGACGACAGTCCCTTTTTGCAACCACATGCACTGCAGAAAAGAGAAATGAGAAACCTTTATATAGAATGCTTAGATGGTAAAGATATTGTGGTATTCTTGGATTCAGTTAGCCTGGTCACCTTAGTGAAAAGTGATCTAGTGGTGGGAAAAACCTTACATCCTAGGAAAATGGCTGTAGTTTGTGTACATGGGGACACTCGAGAATATCCGGTGACTATGGTTTCCTTTGAAACCTCCCTCGGTAACTTGTGTCACCAGGTGGGTTTAGTTACCAAACTGCCACATGACGCCATTGTGGGAAGGGATTTCCCAAAATTCTGGGAACTCTGGGACTGCCCAGATTCCCCAGTAGGTGGTTCTTTTGAGTCTGAACCATCTACTCCAGAAACCTCTAACTGTGAGGATTCTCCTTAGTTTCCATTCTCAGTCTTAGCAGGGGAAACACCAGTCCCTAGGGAGGAGCCTACTACCTCAGAAGAGGAACAGCGGCCGATAGGGTTTGATGACCTCGATGTGCACAGGACTTTGTGGTTCAGACAGATGCGTCAAATGTGGGATTAGGAGCTGTACTGTCTCAGATTATCAAGGGGGAGGAACACCCTGTTATGTACCTCAGCCGAAAGTTGAAGGCCCATGAGGAGAATTATGCCACTATTGAGATAGAGTGTTTGGCGGTGAAATGGGCTTTGGATTCTCTCCGGTACTACCTCGTGGGTAGACAGTTTGAACTGGTGACGGATCATGCCCCATTGAAGTGGATGGCACAAAACAAAGAGACCAATAGGAGAATAAATAGGTGGTTCCTGGCTCTCCAGGAATTTAGTTTTGTGGTAGCGCATCGCCCCGGTGCTAAAATGGGGAATGCAGATGGGTTGTCCCGAGTGCATGCCTGCCTGGCAATCTGTGTCCCAACCCTAGGGTTGAAACAAGAGGGGGGGTATGTGAAAGGAATTCAGGTAAATCTGTGGGTGTTGTCACAGATGGGAGATACATTTCTGCCTTGTTTAGACAATACACCAATTATTATCTGGTGTCGGCTGCAGAAATAGCCAGAAAGGTTTAAGGGCGTTGGAAAACTTCAGCCGTTCAGAATAAGGCAATTAAGGCCTCTATAAGTAATCCAGAGGATTATTACTGGTTGCTGCATCCTGAGGCTTTTTAAGTGAAGGAGAGCAGTGAGCAGAAATACTTCTGAAGAGGTGAGGTGCTGTTGATTTTTCTGTGTGATAAAAATCAAAAAGAGACTATTGTTTTCTGCTGTAGGACCAGCAGTGTCTGCCCAGCACTAGGCTGTGCCAGACTCCATAGATAGGTTCCTGTGTGGTGAAGGTAGACGCCCCAAGTGGCCAGGGTTTATTTTATGTTTGATTTTGTTTATGCTGTTTGGATGCTTGCACTTGTTTCCAGCAAGATGGAAAAATAAACCAAAATCTTTGCTTTCAACCGACTTTGGCTGTTTCTCTGTATAAATCAGTGTGTAGTGAACCCATCCAGGGGGTCACACACCCCCGCTACCGAGCTAATCCCTTACAATATATATATATATATATATATATATATATATATATATATATATATATATATATATATATATATATATATATTATGGGTAATGGTGTTCTCAAGGTAGGCCTGATCCGCCAATAAAAAAAACTCTTCATCAAACTTTTCTATAGTTATTTTTAATATCGGTTTATACCATTCTTGGTTGGATAGGATTTTTTTGCACATGGACTGATATTGGGAGTTATTCATAATCACAATATTCCCCCCCTTTATCAGAGTGTTTTATTGTGAGTTGATGTTGACTACTGAGTTGTTCCAATGCCTTTCTTTCTTTGTCAGATATATTGTCCGATGTTTGGTTTCTTTTTAAATGATGAATTTCCTTTGTGGTCATGGCTATAAATGGTTTCAAATTAGAATTTAAATTTAGAGATGGAAACTTATTTGATTTATTTTTAAGTGTAGATTTGCCCCAAATCCCTGCCGTAGTGGGAGTAAATTGTTCTGCTAATAATGGGGCAAATCCACAAAAAACCTGCCTAACTTAACTTTTAGCAGTTAAGTTACACTGGCGGAAAATTTCTACCTAAGTGCCCGATCCACAAAGCACTTACCTAGAAATTTTCGGCTGTGTAACTTAAGTGCCTCCGTCGCAAGGCGGTCTTCTCATCCAGGGAGCGATGACAATTTAAATGACTCGCGCTCCCGCGCCGGACGTTCTGCGCATGCGTGTGACGTCATTTTTCCCGACGTGCATCGCGCAAAATTACGTTACGCTGCGCTTTGTGGATTGCGACGGGACAATAAAGTTGCGTCGGGTAAAAAAAAGTTACGCGGTGAAAAATAAAATTTGAAATTTAAAAAAAATAGCGGCGATCGAAAAAAAGGTATGTTTTTACAAGGTGTAAACAGTTTACACCTTGTAAAAGCATCCCTAATTTTACGCATGCAAAACGTAACTTACGCAGAAAACACAAAGCTAAAAAGCTTTGTGGATCTGCCTAAGTACTCATTTGCATACGCAAAGCGGCATTTCGACTCGAAATGCCCCCAGCGGCGGATGCGGTACTGCATCTTAAGATCTGACAGTGTAAGTGTCTTACAGATGTCAGATCTTATGCCTATCTTTGGAAAAATCCTTCTGTGGATCAGTTCCAAAGATAAGCACAGGGATACGCAGGCTGAACAGCAGTTCCGCCTGCGTATCTCTTTTGAGGATTTGGCCCAATATTTCTAGATCTATACTATCTATAAGATCATTATTGTCCTGTTCCTCCAATAGGGAGATCAGGTCTTCAAGTGCTTTCTTTTCTTTTACTGATGATTCACTACTTTGTGCAGGTTTAGCGTATAAACTTTTCAGAATTAGTTTTCCGGGCAAACAAATGTAAATCTTTTATTGTTTCAAAGGTGTCTATATTAGAAGAAGGGCAAAAAGTGAGTCCCTTTCTTAATATAGTGAGTTCACCTACGGACAATATATAATCAGACAAATTAATAATACTTAAAACGTCATCACCAACAATCTCCCATGCTTCATGTCAATGGGCATCCGTGGATCCACCCGTGGTCAATGCCACCGGAGGGTCCACTGCCCAGATGGGCCACCACATGCATTGCCTACCCTAGCTGTGTGTTCAGTACCCACCACCATAGGAGTAGATTGCATAGATGTTGTAGTTTCCGTAATATGTTTCTTTCTGTCATTCCCCGCTTCGAGTGACCGCCACTTTTGTTTCCTCGATCCCTTCTTGAAGGTCTGTTCCCCTATCATTATTCCAACCTTTTGAACTTTTTAGATTAGTTTTCCTCCGTGGTCGCCCCTGGGTGTTACGTTTTATATCCCCCCCTTACATTGGTGGCCAGTGTAGAAATCCCCCTTTATTAGTTGTGTAGTAAAATCCCCCATTACATTGGTTGTCAGTGTAACTTCTTCATTACAATGGTGACCAGTGTAAATTTTCCTTTACATTGGTGATAAGTGCAGAATTGCCATTACACTGGTGGTCAGTGTAAATCCCCCTTTACATTGGTGGCCAGTGTAAATCCCCCTAACATTGGTGGTCAGTGTAGAAGTGTCACCCTAAATTGGTGGTCAGTACAATTCCCCTTGACAATGGTTGTCAGTGTAAATTCACCCTTACATGGAGGTCATTGTAATTTCCCCCTGCACTAGTGGTTGGTGTAAATGCTCCTATTACATTGGTGTCAGTGTAGAATTCCTGCTTTATATTGGTGGGGGGGGGGGGGTAAAAAAAAAGTTCCACTTTAATGCCGCGTACACACGACCGTTTTTCATGTAATGGAAAAAAAAGTCAGTGTGCACTTCCTGTCAGTCCTGCCGGAAACAGGAAATTGAATCTCCTGTACCGCGCTGTACCCGGACTGACAGGAGGTAGGAAGAGGAGCTTGGCCACGCTTCAGAGAAGGGGAAGTGATGACTCGAGGCAGCAATGCTGCAGGCTCTCTATAGAGTGCTCAGGCGGCTGCAGTATATAGGAAGCTTAGCACGGCAAGGGCCTTGCTTGGGGTCCCAGGCCAGCTCGGGGCCCCAAGAAATTGCTTGGTTTGCTTGCCTTGTAGCGATGGGCCTGTGTACGCGGCATAAGTTCTGACAATTAAAAAAATATTTTTTAGCCATTTTTATCAGGGTGGAGTCCGAGTTTACTCATCTTTAGTCAACATTTATATTTTATGTTAATTTCTTAAAATATGCCAACCCCATAACACATTTTTCATAATCTATGGATAAGTGCAGTGTATCAAAGAAGCGAAGTACATAACCCAGTCATTTATAGTACTTTTTTTGTGTTAAAGAATCATAAACTACATGAAAATCTGAAGGACCAGGAAATATCGGGGAAGGAAACAATAACTTCCACATTAAGTAGAAGCTGAAACACTGCCAAGTCAAATCGTTCCTGTGTATTAGGCCTTGAGTGTGAAATCGCTACAGCTGTTAAAAGAATTCCATGCCTAATTATGTGAACTGTTTGCAGAATACGTTTTCAGTGTAATGTATCCTGAAAAGACTTTGTGTTTTGTCCGGAAGGTTGGAGTTATTACAGTCAGTCTTTGAAACAGAAACGTTCATTATTTCTTTTTAATTGTTATGAAACATGTCATAGTTTAAATGAAGGATCAAATCCCAAACTTGCGTTTTATGGTTGTAAAATATTTCTTGCGTGCATCCTGTTGATGGCTATCACTCATATAGTTATTCACTATATTTAATGACAAAAGGTAGCTTAACTTACGAAAAATAGTATTGTCTTGAGGAATCATACTTTGCCATAAGCTATACAAAATCTCCTTAGACAGAACACAGGAACAAAGAATAGTTAAAAAAAAAAAAAAACGTTTTTACTATACTACCACCTACAGCAACAATGGACACTGGCAACATTTTACCCTTACCAGCAAAAGACAACCATCATGTCCAACCATCTTTTGTTGCAAAAAAATACTAAGATCTAGAAAATAAGTATAGAGGTGAGTGACCTGCACCCCGCTATGGAGCACACCAATCCTATTTTTATCTTATTCATTGAGTGACACAGGAATGCTTAGATTGTCAGGACATCCAAAAGCTCTCCAACAGAGGGGTGGAACACATAGCAACAACAGGTAAAAAAATTAAAATAAAGAAAAAACAACACAGAATGCAGACAACCTGCAGCTCAAGAAGCTGCCAGAAGACTGCCCAAAGCCATCATCAGATGAAACCTGAATATTCACCTGGAAGAACTCTAAAATGAATGAAAATGAAAATGGAATGCCCTCCATCACTTGTCAGAGATGTAAAGGCAGAGATCGGGTGTACTGATCCAATGTAGTCATTAGAGCATCCATTACTTACACTGGAGGTTGATGTTTGCAACCACATATCACTTTCCGACTAAATCCAAAACAGATGACCTTCTAACAGGAGTGTCCAACTCCGTGGAGGCAGCCAAATCGTCCAAAGGCTTCAAGATTTTGGTAGGGTAGCTAGGACTCTCCAACAGGATGGCATCTGTTATAACAAATATTCAAGGTGGCAAGGAAGGACTTCCCTAGTTCCAAAGGGGATTTCCTGATCCTCAGTGCCAAAAGAATGGATTTTGACATAATGACAAAACATTGTGTTGTAAAGGCCTGCAGTGAAACCAGACAAATGAAACTGCTTTGAATGAGGCTCCAATCAGACACAGAACTCTTGTGAAAAGGAGTTGGAGGATTCATCAACTGGAGAGCTTGAATCTGAGATCGGAGAGCCCAGGGTCTATTTCAAGTAGGGAACACTCTGGCCTGAGCAGCGTCCAAGACTAAGCCCAGATACTCCAAATGATGAGTCGGTTCCAGTGATAATTTCTGAAAGTTCAGGATCCAGTCAAACCTTTGTAATGTTTGGACAGTAAAAACCCTGTTATCTGACAGAACCTGCATTGATTGTTCCTTCAATAGGAGGTTAAAAAAGGTTTGTACAATATGCTTTTAAAACTAGACTCCACAAGTATAAATTGACTGTGGTCTATAACTATGTGGTCTGCATTTACACAGGGTCTCTGCTCTCTAAAGCCCAGAAAAGCTGTGATGGAACATGCAGTGGGTATGTAGGACTAAAGAACCTGATAAACTCAAGCTTTTGGGTAACAGGATATTTCATGCATGTACCCTCTGCTCCCTCCTGAATTTGAGCTGCGCAGTCAACTTTCAAAATACATAAGGAGCCCTAGAATAAAGGAGCAATTAACTTCCCACCTTGAATGGACAATTAACTACAGATGCTCCTGTAGAAAATACCATACAGGTAACTTTAGTATTTAAAACAAAGGAACCTCAAGCTAGCATAAGCCTGCTAGGAAATCAAACCAGTGATTCGAAGAGAGCTAACTGCCTTAGATGTGGACTGATAACTTCATAGGAGATCCTCAGACACATTGGCCTGACTTGACTTGTAGAGTTCTGTGTGAACTGGAATGAAGATCAGTAGTCACTGCCAATTTCAGAACTGTTGCAGAGATGGACCAACATGAATAATAAACTGGGAAACTCCATTGTTTGTTTAAATTGAGGACTATGCAGGATTTCAATATCTGGCCAGAAATTCAGGGCTGCCGCTGATAAACAACAGTATAAACCAGAGAAACTTGGTGACTGACTGGAGAGACTTCCAGGATTTAACATACCTGACATAAATCTATTAGCAGCTGTTGATAGCAGAAGTCAATTCCAAATTAATACAGAACAGTGGAGCCGAAGGAGACGCATGCACTCACCTAGGGATACTAGCAAAAAAAACTTGATGGTTATGGGTGGAGTTATCCTGAACTGGACAGCTTTTTTGTTGCCAGTGTCTATTTCTCTTATAGGTGTAATGCCGCGTACACACGATCAGTCCACCCGATGAGAACGGTTAAACGGTTAAAAAAACGATCGTGTCAGAACGCGGTGACGTAAAACACACGACGTGCTGAAAAAAATGAAGTTCAATGCTTCCAAGCATGCGTCGACTTGATTCTGAGCATGTGTGGATTTTTAACCGATGGTTGTGCCTACTAACAATCGGTTTTGTTCTATCGGTTAGGAATCCATCGGTTAAATTTAAAACAAGTTGGCTTTTTTTAATGGATGGTTAAATAACCTATGGCGCCCACACACGATCGGTTTTGACCGATGAAAGTGGTTCATCAGACCATTCTCATCGGTTGAACCGATCGTGTGTACGCGGCATTTGTATAACCTGACAGTCTAAAAACTCTTGTGATAAAAAGAAAAAAATGCGGCGCTGAGAGGAATATAGTATGAACTATAGTCCAGTAACAAGTGAAAACGTGAATGTTAATAAACAACACTATGTGCATGATGAAACATCAAATATAAAATAAGGAATACAACAATGGTTATGTTAGGTACAAATATAGATGAATGACCATATACATATACTCATATAGACCAATATTGGTGGTATAAGTCCAGAAAATGACCACAGTCTCTATGTGGAGAAATTCAGTGAGAGAGAGGGGGTGACATCATATCTGACCAATGGCAAAAAGTCCCATTATGCGACTATGCTAAACATGTGAGATGAGTCGCATCACTCCAGAAGTATAAAACTCAATGGAAGGGCCACCAAAGAATCCAATAACACACCAGATATATAGAGGGAATGGATACTCTTACCGGACGTAGTGGACACACTCACCAGCGGTGGTGTGTCAATCAGAGATCCTTGAGATGATGACGTCCACAGAAGGAGCGTTTAAAGGCTTCAAAAGATATCGCGGTAGTCCAGCGTCCTCAATCCTATGCGTCCAGGATATGGTAAATCGAAGCAGAGACTCCTCATTGGATGCAATGGGGGAGCAGATTCACATAAAGGAATATGGAATAAATAGAAGGAGACTCCACAATGGGAGGTAAAAAAGCCTTTATTGGCATATACAAGATAAAAATTAATTAAAAAATGGTAAAAAGTACTGGCCCAGGGAAGGGGCAGGTACAAGTGATCACAAAAGGGTATCAAAGCGTGGTGAACAAATAGCTGTAGCAGGCTATGTACCCGACATGTTTCGAGCGATGGCTCTTCAACTGGGGCATAAACCTGCTTATCCACACCACGCTAATATATACTATACATCTGTAATCTGTAAGAAAAACGAATATAGAACATATAATTGCGACACTAATCATATTGTAAATTGAATGTTATTAAAAATAAACTTTCCTTTTCAATCTGCAGTCATTGTAATTTTCTGAGAAAGCATTGCAATACGGCTACCTGGAGTTGTTCTGTACACAGAGTTTGCCTCATACTGTCCTTCCCCCGGTGCTCTCTCTGGTTCCGCTTCCGGTGATGTCATCGCCTGCGTTCCACGCTGGTTCTGGCCGGCTTCCTGATGGCCATAGGATGAACAACTACACTTTCCTGCCTACCCCTGAGCCTGGATGCACCTGAGACCGGACCGCACCGCGATTACAACACACAGATGAGCCCGTTTTTTACACGTGTTTGTAAGTGCATTTCCTTTTAAACTCAATAAATTGTGACTAACATATTGCACTTAGGTGGCGCTTCCTGTTTTGTTGCCCTGTCTTCCCCTTACAGAGCCAGCTTTCTCTGAGGACAGCTACCTACCATCCTCTTATCATCCCCCCCCCCTTTTTTTAAAGGGTTGGTTATCACCACATAATAGAACATGGACTAAAGAACCGTGACTGTGTTTTTTAGATCTATCCTCTGTCCATATTTTTATATATATATATATATATATATATATATATATATATATATATATATATATACAGTGAGGAAAATAAGTATTTGAACACCCTGATATTTTGCAAGTTCTCCCACTTGGAAATCATGGAGGGGTCTGAAATTGTCATCGTAGGTGCATGTCCACTGTGAGAGACATAATCCAAAAAAAAAATTCCAGAAATCACAATTTATGATTTTTTAACTATTTATTTGTATGATACAGCTGCAAATAAGTATTTGAACACCTGTCTATCAGCTAGAATTCTGACCCTCAAAGACCTGTTAGTCTGCCTTTAAAATGTCCACCTCCACTCCATTTATTATCCTAAATTAGATGCACCCGTTTGAGGTCATTAGCTGCATAAAGACACCTGTCCACCCCATACAATCAGTAAGAATCCAACTACTAACATGGCCAAGACCAAAGAGCTGTCCAAAGACACTAGAGACAAAATTGTACACCTCCACAAGGCTGGAAAGGGCTACGGGGAAATTGCCAAGCAGCTTGGTGAAAAAAGGTCCACTGTTGGAGCAATCATTAGAAAATGGAAGAAGCTAACCATGACTGTCAATCTCCCTCGGACTGGGGCTCCATGCAAAATCTCACCTCGTGGGGTCTCAATGATCCTAAGAAAGGTGAGAAATCAGCCCAGGACTACACGGGAGGAGCTGGTCAATGACCTGAAAAGAGCTGGGACCACCGTTTCCAAGGTTACTGTTGGTAATACACTAAGACGTCATGGTTTGAAATCATGCATGGCACGGAAGGTTCCCCTGCTTAAACCAGCACATGTCAAGGCCCGTCTTAAGTTTGCCAATGACCATTTGGATGATCCAGAGGAGTCATGGGAGAAAGTCATGTGGTCAGATGAGACCAAAATATAACTTTTTGGTCATAATTCCACTAACCGTGTTTGGAGGAAGAAGAATGATGAGTACCATCCCAAGAACACCATCCCTACTGTGAAGCATGGGGGTGGTAGCATAATGCTTTGGGGGTGTTTTTCTGCACATGGGACAGGGCGACTGCACTGTATTAAGGAGAGGATGACCGAGGCCATGTATTGCGAGATTTTGGGCAACAACCTCCTTCCCTCAGTTAGAGCTTTGAAGATGGGTCGAGGCTGGGTCTTCCAACATGACAATGACCCAAAGCACACAGCCAGGATAACCAAGGAGTGGCTCTGTAAGAAGCATATCAAGGTTCTGGCGTGGCCTAGCCCTTCTCCAGACCTAAACCCAATAGAGAATCTTTGGAGGGAGCTCAAACTCCGTGTTTCTCAGCGACAGCCCAGAAACCTGACTGATCTAGAGAAGATCTGTGTGGAGGAGTGGGCCAAAATCCCTCCTCCAGTGTGTGCAAACCTGGTGAAAAACTACAAGAAACGTTTGACCTCCTGTAATTGCAAACAAAGGCTACTGTACCAAAATATTAACATTGATTTTCTCAGGTGTTCAAATACTTATTTGCAGCTGTATCATACAAATAAATAGTTAAAAAAATCATACATTGTGATTTCTGGATTTTTTTTTTTGATTATGTCTCTCACAGTGGACATGCACCTACGATAACAATTTCAGACCCCTCCATGATTTCCAAGTGGGAGAACTTGCAAAATATCAGGGTGTTCAAATACTTATTTTCCTCACTGTATATATATATATATATATTTTATGCACTAGTCTTTTGCGCTGACAGTTTACCTTATTGGTTACAGAGTGTGTACTGACCACTCCCCAGAAATATAATTTCCTGCTTGTGTGATTGGCTCATCAATTTTCCCAGAAGTTTGCCTAAGATACAAGTCAGATTTCAGGCATCCCCTGCAACAAAAATGTCATTTTTGGAAAGATACTTTCAATAGGAACATGTCTAAAGGGATGCAGGCCCAGCAGCTTTCCTCATTAGTGTCCTGCAGCTGCCACAACTGACAGTTAATTATGAAACCACTCCCATTAGACCCACTCAGTACAGAAGCACAGAGAAACACACATGGATTACTTCAGAATAACACAAGTTAGGAATCTGCAACAAAGGTTGTTATAATCCTTGCAATGTACATAGATCACCCAGAGGGGAATGTTTTTTACTCAACAAAATTTGAGTTACGCTTGACAGAGGCTATAGTAAACCATGTCTAAAAAAGCCTACCATCGAGCCAAGGACCAATGTAGGGGCAAAAGAGCTAAGTCTGTCACACAGAATGCAAGGTTTATTACACAATATTCTGGCCAACAAAGACAAGTCCGTCAGCTTATGGAGAAATATTGGTATCTTTTGCTGGCAGACGATGCAGTGTCGAAATATGTTGATAGCTATGCAGAAATTACCTAGAGGAGATCCCAATCCTTAAAGGACTAACTTGTCCACTCTGTTAAAAATAAGACCAATGAAATTACAGGCACTATACATTGTGGAAAATGTAATTTGTGCTTATTTATAATGAAAGCACAACAAATAACTCCACCAAATGGTCATGTGGAGCTTTCTATATTGGCAAAACAAAGAGGGCTTTCTTTGCAATCTAAAAACTTTATTGAGACATACATAAGTAAGGATCCTCCTACCTTATACCGTGCTGCTTAGTGTATACAGTGATACCTCGGTTCACGAACGCTTCTGTTCACGAACAACTCGGTTCACGAACAGAAAAGTTCATATAAATATGCTCCGGTTCATGAACTCCGCCTCGGTTCACGAACAGGAGCCGCGGCCATTTTAATGCTATTTCCAGGCTGTCACATGGTCGTGACTTCCTGTAGGAAGATCGTGGAGAGAAGAAGACACACAGAAAGAAGTGTACTGCGAGTACTGTGCATACATTTCAAGGTATTTTTTGATTTTTGGTGTGCTTTTTAGCACATACAGTACTGTACTGTACTACAGTACTGTTCTTGCTGTTCTTGCTGTATTGTACAGTTCACTGGACACCCAATATGGCTCCCAAGAAGCATAGTGGAAAGAATAAAGTGCAGAGCAGCAATGAAGGTGACAAGAACAGCAATGCAGGTGACAATGTGCAAAGTGGAAATGCAAGTGACAATGTGCAAAGGGGAAATGCAAGTGACAATGTGCAAAGGGGAAATGCAAGTGACAATGTGCAAAGGGGAAATGCAAGTGACAATGTGCAAAGGGGAAATGCAGGTGACAAGAATGTGCAGCGCAATATGGCTCCCAAGAAGCATAGTGGAAAGACGAAAGTGCAGAGCAGCAATGAAGGTGACAAGAACAGCAATGCAGGTGACAATGTGCAAAGTGGAAATGCAAGTGACAATGTGCAAAGGGGAAATGCAAGTGACAATGTGCAAAGGGGAAATGCAAGTGACAATGTGCAAAGGGGAAATGCAAGTGACAATGTGCAAAGGGGAAATGCAAGTGACAATGTGCAAAGGGGAAATGCAGGTGACAATGTGCAAAGGGGAAATGCAGGTGACAAGAATGTGCAGCGCAAGCATGGGGGCAAAAAGAAAGTGCAGAGCAGTAGTAAAGGTGACAGCAAGGTTGTGAAGAAAATAACCATTGAGCTGAAGAAGGAAATTATAGAAAAGCATGACCGTGGTATTCGTGTGACTGATCTGGCCTCGGAGTACAAGATGGCAAAGTCAACAATCTCGACTATTCTGAAAAACAAAGCCGCCATCAAAGGAGCTGATGTTGCAAAAGGAGTAACAATGTTAACCAAGCAGAGGACGCAAGTGCTGGAAGAGGTGGAAAAACTTTTGCTTGTGTGGTTGAATGAGAAACAGCTGGCAGGTGATAGCGTTAGTGAAGCTATGATCTGTGAGAAAGCCAGGAAATTGCACAGTGATTTACTGCAAAGAAGCCCCCTCTACAACTGCAGCAAGTGACGAATTTAAAGCCAGTAGGGGGTGGTTTGAAAAATTCCGCAGGAGAAGTGGCATCCACAGTGTGATTAGACATGGTGAGGCTTCCAGTTCTGACAAGGCCGCAGCAGAAGCCTACAAGTTAGACTTTGCGGAATTCATGAAGACAGAAGGATACGTCCCTCAACAAGTGTTCAACTGTGATGAAACAGGGCTCTTCTGGAAAAAAATGCCGAACAGAACCTATATCACGCAGGAGGAAAAGGCACTACCAGGGCACAAGCCCATGAAGGACAGATTGACCCTTTTGCTGTGTGCCAACGCAAGCGCCGATCTGAAAATTAAACCACTACTGGTGTACCATTCTCAGACCCCTCGTGCATTTAGGGAACAAAATGTGAACAAGGCCAGACTGCCCGTCATGTGGAGAGCCAATGCCAAAGCTTGGGTCACAAGGCAATTGTTTATGGAATGGCTGCACGAGGTGTTTGCACCCACCGTCAGAAAATATCTTTCTGATAACCAGCTGCCTGAAAGGTGCCTTCTTCTGATGGACAATGCCCCGGCACACCCTCCAGCCTCGGTGGATTATATGGATGCTGAGTATGATTTCATCAAGGTAAAGTTCCTCCCCCCCAACACAACACCACTTCTGCAGCCTATGGACCAGCAAGTCATCTGCAACTTCAAGAAGCTGTACACAAAGGCGCTCTTCACTAGGTGTTTTAATGTCACTGAAGAGACGTCCTTGACTTTGAAAGACTTCTGGAAGAAACATTTCAATGTTGCCCACTGCATTAACCTCATTGACAAAGCCTGGGAAGAGGTCACTCCCCGAACCCTAAATTCAGCCTGGAGGAAACTGTGGCCAGAATGTGTCGCTGAACGTGAACATGACATTGAAGTGCCTGATGCTGAGGTAGTGGAGGAAATTGTGTCCATGGGCAAGAGTATGGGTCTGGACGTTGATGGTGCTGATGTGGAAGAGCTTGTTGAGGAACATAGGGAGGAGCTGACCACGGAAGAACTTTCTGAACAGCAGTGAGCACTTCTTGAGGAGCATTCCACTGAGGAAGAGGAAGAAAGGGAGGAGGTTAGCAGTGATGCCATAAAATCCATTATGCAAAAATGGAATGAGTGCCATGATTTTTTTGAAAAGCACCACCCCAACATAACTGTCGTGAACAGAGTGTTAAATCTCATGAATGATAATGTGGTCTCTCATTTCCGGAGGGTTATGCAGCGCAGGAAGAGACAAGTGACATTGGACAGATTTTTCAGCAAAACTGAGCCTGCAGCTAGGAGACAAAGGAGAGAGGAAACCCCTGAAGGAGATCCCCCTGATGTCCTTATGGAGGGGGACTCTCCCTCCAAACAATAACTGCCTCCCACCTGCCTCCCACCTGCCTTCCTCCATGCCAGAAGTCATCACAAGCAAGGTTAGTGTCCTCTCTTTATACATTACTATACTGTACTAATGTGTATTGTAATTTTTGTGCTTCAAAAACCCCCAAAAAAAGGTCAGCACGGATTAACCGGATTTACATTGAACCCTATGGGAAAATGTGCCTCGGTTCGCGACCAATTCGGTTCGCGACCAGAGTCAGTTCACGAATTAAGTTCGTGAACCGAGGTATCACTGTATATACATATATATATATATATATATATATATATATATATATATATATATATATATATATATATATACATATATATGTATATACACATATATATATATATATATATATACATATACATATTTTCAAAAGTATTGGGACACCTGCCTTTACACACACATGAACTTTAATGGCTTCCCAATCTTACAATCTTATTCCGTAGGATTCAGTATTGCGTTAAGCCGCAAACACACGGTCGGAAGTTACGATGGAAAAAGTCTGATGGGAGCTTTTCATCGGATATTCCGACCGTGTGTATGCCCGATCGGACTTTTTCCGTTGGAATTTCCGGCAGACTTAGATAGAGAGCAGGTTCTCTATTCTTCCGCCTGAAATTCAGAGTTTTGCCCGGTCAAAAGTCCGACCGTGTTTACGTGGCATTAGACCACCCTTTGCAGCTATAACAGCTTCAACTTTTCTGGGAAGGCTGTCCACAAGGTTTAGGAGTGTGTCTATGGGAATGTTCAACCATTCTTCCAGAAGCACATTTGTGAGGTCAGACACTAATGTTGGACCAGAAGGCCTGGCTCACAGTCTCTGCTTTAATTAATCCCAAAAGTGTTATATCCTGTTGAGGTCTGGACTGGATTTCAAGTTTGGTTAAACCATTAATTGGTTCCCCCCTTGTCATTTTGACTCAAGTAGTGGATATAACATATTGAGTGTAGTATAGTGGTACATTTCTATTATTATGTGTTTAGTGAGTATTCAATTTAATCCCCTATTGTAGGCTGATCTATATCGGGCTGTGTCTCTCCTATGACTCACTGATATTTCCATGTGCAATCCTATTGATGTGTGTCCATCTCTATCGATTTACCAATACTTCTGAGCACCCTGGGTAAAATAGTCCAGGTCTGGCATCAGAAGTTTTTTGAAGTGACCCTACTCAAACCAAACCCAGGGTAGTTCAGCTCATTCTTAATCTCCACTGACCAGATCAAGATCCTCCATGAAGAAAATCGGTGAATTAAATTAATTCAATTGGATAAAAATTTCATTCTCACTATTAAGCCCCAGGTCCCAACAAATACTTTGGATGCTGTGGATGACACATGGATGACATATTGTTTACTGCGCAAGCATCAAACATTTGCACAAACAAGAACAATGTAATTCACAACAATTGAAAATCTGTGAAAATCTTACCATCGTCCTAATTTCTGGCTGTGCAAACCAAACTTAAAGTATTTGCAAAGGCAGAAGGTATTTTATCTAAATGCATTCTATGCATTAAGTTAAAACGTCTTCTGTGGGCAGCAGCCCCCTCAGCCCCCTAATACTTACCCGAGCCCATCTAGATCCAGCGATGTTGCAGGGGTGTCCCGGCTGCCGGGGACTCCCGTCCTCAGTGGCTTAGACAGCAGCGTGGTGCCATTGGCTCCCACTGCTGTCAATCCAAGTCAGTCAGCCAAAGAAGAGAGAAAGGGGGTAGGGCAGGGCTGCGGCTCCTTGTCTGAATGGACACAGGGAGCTGTGGCTCGGCTCGGGTGCCCCCATAGCAAGCTGTTTGCTGTGGGGGCAATCAACAGGAGGGAGGGGCCAGGAGAAGATAAGAGGGACCAGAGAAAAGCAGGATCTGGGCTGAACTGTGCAAATCCGCTACACAGAGCAGGTAAGTATAACATGTTTTTTTTATTTTTAACAAAACAAAAACAAGACTTTAGTATCACTTTAATGTTAGCTTATAGTTATATTATTGTTTACAAAAATTAAGCTATTGTGTGGCCCTTGGGATATGTCAGGGACCTCATTAGATGTCATCCATATTTGTTTAGATGACTACCATTGGTTGAGAGAAATACTGATACTTATCATGCTTGAGCTGGTTAAATTGAGAAGCCAAATGGGGTCTAGGCAACAGTTGATGGGATGTGGGCAATGGTGCAATTACCTTTGTTTCCTTGTCACTATAGACATTAAAGCACACACGTTTAAATAAATAGATGACATTCCTATGCTGGGATCCCTGTATAATAATCAAAGTGATATATAATTCTAACTTAAAAAGCAGAAACTCATATAAAATGCTAAATATTGCTTTTCATGCTATAATTTATATCAATAACCAAACAAAACATTTTATTGTCTTTATTTCTACATGTTGTCATGCTTCATATAATCAAATGTTATACAATTTAGGCCATTCCAGGACATGATTGTAGCAATATGTCAAGGGATGGAGGCAAGGAGCCAGTCAGTAAAGACATGGCACTGCTGCTCATTCCTTATTGCTTAGCTATGACTGTATTGTTAGTCACTAGTACACTATTCTGTTTGTTGCTTAAGGACATGTTACTTACAAGGCATGACACTTTCTCTCGAGCAAGGAACAGCTGCACTTCTGTGATGACTCCCTTAGGGAGTACATTCCTTTTTGGTGGTTCTCCACATCATTTTATGTGGCCATTCACACTATTGTGCCATCTTACTAAACTGCTTAAGGCTCTTAAATTGCAAACCTATCTAATCAGAAGCATATTTTTAGAACTGTGCAAAGTCCACACTTGTGTGGCAATAAAACCTAATTTACTTCATACCTCAAATTGTAAAATTATAGCAACTGACAAGATACATATAGACACAAATTTAAATTATTTCAAAGCAAAAACATATGTTAAGACTATATTATGCATAAAACCTATTGACAGAGCTATTCATAGTTTTCATTAAATTAAGTTTATATATACAGTGTGTTATACGGTATATGTAAGTTTATTCAATAAGGCAATGCAAACTAAAAAAAAATATGAAGTGAAGTAAACCACATGCATTAATCAAACTTCAGTTTACTGGAGCCAAATGGGATTTAGCTAAAATATAATTTCTCATTTATATACCAACATTTGATGGTAAATCTGTTACTTCAGGTAGAATGGGCCAAATTCTCAAAAACGCTGCCTAACTTAACTTTCAGCAGTTAAGTTACACAGGCGTTAAATTTCTACCTAAGTGCCCGATCTTCAAAGCACTTACCTAGAAATTACACGCCGTGTAACTTAAGTGCCTCCGTCGCAAGGCGGTCGTCTTCTCGAGGGGGCGATTACAATTTAAATGAGGCGCGCTCCCGCGCCGGCTGTACTGCGCATGCGTGTGATGTAATTTTCCCGACGTGCAGCGCGCGAACGTAATTTACGCCGGGCTTTGTGGATTGCGACGGGACAATAAAGTTGCGACGGGTGAAAAAAAAAATATGCGCCGGGAAAAAAAAATTCTAATTAAAAAAAAAAACGCGGCGATCTAAAAAAAGGTCTGATTTTACATGGTGGACTAACTTTCCACATTGTAAAACCAGCCCTAATTTTGCGCAAGCAAATCGGAACTTACGCAGAAACCACAATGCTTAAAAGCTTTGTGGATCTGCTTAAGTCCTCATTTGCATACGCAAAGCGGCATTTCAATGAGAAATGCCCCCAGCGGCGGATGCGGTACTGCATCCTAAGATCTGAGAGTGTAAGTGTCTTACAGATGTCAGATCTTCTGCCTAACTTTGGAAAAATCCTTTTGAGGATCGTTTCCAAATTTAGGCACAGAGATACGCAGGCTGAACAGCAGTTCCGCCTGCGTATCTCTTTTGAGAATTTGGCCCACTATTCCTCTTTTCATCATGTTACTGCACTTCCTTTTGCACTACCTTTAATGAATAGGTCTGTGTGCCAATAGATATAATGTATGCTGACAACCCATTCAGTTTATATTAACCCCTTGTTCAATGGGCACTTAAACCCCCTTCATAACCAGACCAATTTTCAGCTTTCAGTGCTCTCACACCAGTGGCGTCACTAGGGTTGGTGTCACCTGGTATGGTAAAACATGGTGTCACCCCCCCCCCGGTGGGGGGAATACCATGTTTTACCGCACCAAAGCAGCTCTCACTTTCTAGCCTGCCACAGTGCCCTCTCCTGTCACTGTGGAGTGACAGCAGAAGCAGGACAGAGCAGTAGACACTTGGCAGGGTAGCGCATAAGGCTCTCTCCTGTCTAGCCTGCCACAATGCACTTAATTGTGTCACCCAAGGCTCAACCACGCCCCCACCACAACCCCCCCACAGGGGGAGAGCACACCGTATTAAAGGGTAGGTGTGGCCGAATTGCACTAACAAGGGGAGGACCATACAAAGGCATTGTTAAATATTGTGAGTGCAGTATGTTCAGAAGTACACTACATACAGGTTGCAGAGTTCAGGAATGTGATACAAACAGGGTGTAGAAGTTTGCTATCTGACAGGTGTCACCCTGGGTGCCGCACCCCCAGCCACCCCATAGCAATGCCACTGTCTTACACTTTGAATGACAATTACTCAGTCATGCAACATTGTACCCATTACCCAGCCATATTACATTTTTTTTATTTTTTTCACACAAATCAAGCTTTCTTTTGTTAGTATTTGATCACCACTAGATTTTTCTTGTTTGTGCTATAAATGAAAAAATACCGAAAATTTTGAAAACACATTTTTTTCTTTGTTTCTGTTATAAAATTTGGCAAATTTCAATTTTTTTCTTCATAAATTTTGGCAAAAATGTATACTGCTACATATCTATGGTAAAAATAATCAAATCAAGTGTATATTATTTGGTCTTTGTGAAAGTAATAGAGTCTACAAACTATGGTGTCAATCTCTGAAAATTTATCACACCTGACCACACCTGGTGTACTGATGGCCTATCTCAGTTCTTGAGACACTAAAGCCCTGTACACACGATCGGTTCGTCTGATGAAAACGGACCGTTTTCATCGGAAGAACCGATCGTGTGTGGGCCCCATTGGTTTTTTATCCATCGGTGAAAAAAAATAGAACCTATTTTGAATTTTTCTTATGGTTAAAAAAACGATAGAAAAAAAACGATCGTCTGTGGGGAAATACATCGGTCAAAAATCCACACGTGCTCAGAATCAAGTCGACGCATGCTTGGAAGCACTGAACTTCATTTTTCTCAGCACGTCGTAGTGTTTTACGTCACCGCGTTGGACACGATCGAATTTTTAACCGATGGTGTGTAGGCAAGACTGATGAAAGTCAGCTTCATCGGATATCCGATTAAAAAATCCATTGGATTAGATTCCATCAGATATCCGATCATGTGTACAGGGCTTAACAAGCCAGGAAAGTACAAATATCCCCCAAATGACCCCCTTTTGGAAAGTAGACACTCCAATGTATTTAGTAGGAGATATGGTGAATTTTTTGCTTGCTTTGTGTGCCAGTCCACTGCTGCTGCCATCTCCTCCTACACTGCTTCTGCATCCCATGTCCATTTGGCAGCCTCAAATTATGTACTGGTAATTCCCATGCATGTACACAGAGGTTACATAATTCCTGGCACCCAGATCCATTCTCGGAATCCTAAAGGTTCTAGGAATAAGCCAAGGCTATACATTGCACGGTACATGTGCAATGCAGTGTACCTAGAAAATAATAAAAATTGCTAGGATTTACCATTTTTTTTATTATAGGATTTGAATTCCACTTTAAGATTATGTTTAAAAAATGTTTGGTGTGCACACTCTGCAGTGCATCTTATAGTACCAAAAGGTTTAAAAGGAACATTATTTGTATGTTCAACACACACAGCATGCTATGACCATACATTTCACTTTTGATAATAATGTATAATCATCTAGATTGGTTTATGGATAGCAATCAAAAATGTGAGCCAATGTTTACGCACACTTGGAAGTCCATGATCCAGTCATACCCTCTGATTTTATCTTGCCCTTGTTTTTTTATTTTATTTAGTAACTCTGTTTCAGAGAATCAACATTATTCTATGATAGGCATGTCAATCAATATTAAAGCAGAACTTCAGTCATTTTTTTTATCTTTCCATCTATTAAATCTTCTGTTGTTTTAACTTTGGATAGTAAAACATTTTTTTTTCTGCCAGTAAATACCTTATAAGTACAGCCCACTTCCTGTTTCTTGTTTAGTCAAAAGCCTAGGCTTATGACATCATGCACATCTCTCTCTCTCTCACTCACTCTCGTAAATTTTCCAGGAAGGGAAGGGGGTGAGTCATAAGAGGGCCACTGAGGGCTGCATGGCTGCAGAGCTGGAGGTGTGCCTCTGTGTGTCTGTGTAAAATGGATGCAGCCAGACTCAGTGGGGGGAGATTTCTGCAGCATATTTGGCAAGTACAGAATCACAGTATATAAAAAATAATATGCAAAGTAGTTAGAGGAATACGTCATAATGGAAAAGATGTTTTTATTACAAATTGTGTGAGCAGACTGCAGTTCCTCTTTAAGGAGAAAATGTACTCCATTCTACATTACGGCCCTTAGACAAGAAAAAAAAAAGAACACACCAAAGTTCTATTTGCTACACAGCAAACATGGTTTATAGAAGAATATAGTGAACTAGCTCATGTATATATTAGACAATCTTTATAGTAATCTTTATAAATGATGTATCATAATCTACCTCATCAAACAAAATTACAGTAAAAGAGTTAACCTGCGATTACTTTGAACCACTCTCAATACTGGTCTGAAAAAGTGAGAGACTTTGGCATGGACTTCTCATTTTAAAATTTTTTGTTTTACTGCACAAACAAAACTCAGTGCCTGACTCCTGACCATGCTATGTAGTAAACCATTGGCAAGACATCTTGGAGCAATAAAGCAGTCAGAATACTTTAGAATAAGGACTTTTTGGCTAACGTGGAACAAGATTGCTACTGTGGTTTGGCTACCTTGCTGCTGCAAAGGTCATAGTGGAAAAGAAGATGATATATATATATATATACACACACACAGTATATATAGATAGTAGGGATGAGCCGAACATACCCGCGTTCGGTTCACACTAGAACGTTTGAACAGACAGTGGGTTCGCGCTAACATTTAGAACCCCATTGAAGTCTGTGGGACTCGAACATTCGAATTAAAAAACGCTCATTTTAAAGACCAATATTCAATTTAATGTTGAAAAACGTCTTTCAGAACCCGTGTCTTGCCCCAGGGAACATGGGCCATATTCTTATACATCTAAGGCGGCGGAACGTATGTACTTTACGTTACTCCGCCGCAAGTTTAAGTGGCAAGTGCCTGATTCACAAACCACTTACCTGCAAACTTGCGGCGGCGTCGCGTAAAGTCCACCAGCGCAAGCCATCCTAATTCAAATGATCCTGGCAGGGGGCGTGGATCATTTAATTTAGGCGCGCTCCCGCGCCGATCGTAATGCGCATGCTCCGTCGGGTAAGTTACCCGACGTGCATTGCGCTAAATGACGTCTCATGGACGTCATTTGTTTTGACTGTAACGTAAATGGCGTCCAGCGGCATTCACAGACGACTTACGCAAACGACGTTAAATTTTGAAATTTTGACGCGGGATCGACGGCCATACTTAACATTGAGTACGCCACCAAGGGGGCATCTTTATCTTTAAGCCGCGTATCGCTTACGGAAACGACGTTAAAACACTACGGCGGGCAAGCATACGTTAGAGAATCGGCGTGACTAGTCATTTGCATATTCTACGCTGACCGCCACCTAGCGGTCAGCGTAAATATTGCAGCCTAAGATACAACGGCGCAAGCCGTCGTATCTTAGACATGTTTAAGTGTATCTCAGTTTGAGAATACACTTAAACATAGGAAACGGACTTACGTAGGCGTATCTGCTGATACGCCTACGTAACTTGTTTAAGAATATGGCCCCATGTATCAATGGAAAAAAAAGTTTTAAAAACGGCCGTTTTTTCCTGGAGCAGCGATTTTAATGATGCTTAAAGTGAAAAAAAATATTAAAAATTCCTTTAAATATCACACCTGCTGTGTGTCTATAGTAGTGGCACATGTTTATAAATGTCCCTGCACAACATGAGATTATTATAAGAAAAAAGTAATTTAATACTGCTTGCGCACGTGCTGTGTGGCAACAATATGTCGATTATTTTAGGGGTGGTGGGGGGCCATTATTTTTTTGTGAAAGAAAAATTGTAGAAAAAAAAGGGCACCCCTCAAACATACTGTAATTGGAGCGCAACAAAGAGCCACGTGCACAGGGGCAGAAAAATTGTGCCTTAGGCACAACACAACACTGCAATCCCTCCCAATAACTGTAATTGGAGCACAACAAAGAGCCACGTGCAAAGTATTGCATCAAAAATTGTTATTAGGCGCCCCTGTTAAACAGGCTGGGATGGTGATAATAATGGGGGATTTTAATTACCCTGAAATTTACTGGAGTAATGGAACTGCTGGGACAGTTAAAGGGCAAAAATGTATAAACCTATTACAGGACAATTTTTTTTGGGCCAGTTTATTGACCCCCCCAACTAGGAATGATGCTCTGTTGGACCTGGTAATCTCAAACCATGCAGAGCTTGTTACTAATGTTCAAATAAAGGAACACCTGGGTAGCAGTGATCATAACATGATTTCAATTGATGTTAGCTGCAAGCAAAAAACACATACGTGTATGTGTGTGTTTATCACCGGCGCAACAATGGTTTCTAATAGTTTACTAGGTCTGCTGCAGTTGCTGTAGACACCTCCAGGAGGTGCAGTGGTATGAAGAATATGGGTATTTGTATATGTAAAACATATGCTACTGCGCTGACCCCATATAGAAATTTGTGAACACTGTGAATATATTGCTTAAATCACATGCATATAATAAAATAAAATAATCATATGTATATAATAACACCAATCTTCTCAAAAAAATATATATTATGTGACCCTCAATATGCAGTCTCAATAAATGTGAATAATACAATGTGCATATGCACAAAATAAAGTCCAATATCTCAGACTTCCAAGAAATATCTCAAACTTCCAAGAAATAGTGCCGTGTGGTCTTGCCAAAACTTTTGTGACTTTTCACCCTTATTTAGTGTCACCACCACCTCTTATATAGTATGCGCTCACCAGATCAGTGTAAGATTATAGCATATAATCATATTCAGGTATGTATCTCCTCAGACTTTTAGCGATGGTCCCGTTTGATCTCCAATATATATATCAGACCCAACATACAGGAAAAGGACTGTTTCTCATCCACACCAGCTTCCAGTTATTCTCTTTGCACCCAAAAGAAAAAAACTCATATGGTGTAGTATGTATAAAAAGGCAGTTTATTTGTAAACATTAAAATGTGCACTCACATGTTAACGTGCCCAACCGGCACTAGTTTGTCCAGCGTTACTGCTCGATCTCTCCTTGGCGTGCGTTCCACAGGCGTGTGACGGATTTCCATTTACGAAGAAATTTTACCCATAAGCCTCTACGCGTTTCGCATGTACGCATGCGTCATCAGGAAGCTATGGGCGCAACCTCCTCGTATCTATTTATAATGGATTTTTGTTGTTAATTGATTACCCACCACCGGAAATGTTTATTCCGCCCTTACCGGATGTTCCCCTGTCTCCATTTTTTTAATGGGATGCTCATATTGATGCCAGGAAGTAACTTTGGACGAACTTTACAGATTTAAAATTAAAAAATTTAGACTTAAAACCCTAAAAACTATACTTTATTGGACATATGTTTGTGCATTCTTTTGATGCCATTTAGCCAAGAGATATATTGTAAAAATGTGAAAAAATATAATGGTAAATAAAAATAAAAATAAAATAAAAATAAAAATAAATAAATAAAAATAAAAATAATAATAATAAAAATAAAAAAATGAAAGTAAGATAAAATAAAATGAAATAAAAACTAAATATAGAAATAAAAATAAACATAAAAATACTGTGGCTATTTTGGACACCTCAGTAATTTTCCAAAAAACAATTTATGTCCAACTCTATGTTCATTCCTTTCGGTTTGAGCGTATCCAATTTGAAAATCCAATACGTTTCATTTTTAGAAATTTCTCTTTTCAAGTTGGTATTTCTCCAGTTTTTTTTACTTTATCTATGGCATATATTTTTAGTTTTGTTGGGTCTCTATTATGCATTTTCCTGAAGTGCAATGAGACGCTATGATATTTAAAACCTCTTTTTATGTTTCTGATATGTTCCCCTAGTCTTATTGACAACTTCCTTGTAGTTCTACCTACGTACTGTAGTCCGCACTCACATTCTAGGATGTATGTGACATGAGTGCTACTACATGTTATTAATTTGTTTATTTTGTATTCCTCCTTGTTCGTGTTGGATCTGAACTCTATGGTTTTTCTAGGGCCCTTTACTGTGCGGCAAGGTTTGCACCTACCACACCTATAGAATCCCTTTTGGTCCAAAAAGGACAATATCTTCTTAGGGGGGTCCGGTACATTTTTTACAATAGTGTCCCGGATCCTTTTCGCTCTTCTGTACAAAAACGTAGGTTTCCATGGTACGATGTCCCTTAGTTGGGGGTCCTCAAGGATAATCGGCCAGTACTTTTTCACAATCTGCTCAAATTTTCTATATTCCGTGTTGAATCCTGTTACAAAAGACAGGCCATTTTTTCTTTCTTCTTTCCTTTCTTTCGCCTTTAGTATGTTGTCCCGGTTCATCAATCCGACTGTGTCCCTAATTTTTTCCAGTTTGGTTTTTTCATATCCCCTGTCCACAAACCTACCAATCAAGGTATTGGTCTGTGTGACATAGTCCAATATAGAACTGCAATTTCTCCTGATTCTAATAAATTGTCCTTTAGGGATTGCCTGCTTCCACTGGGGATGGTGACAGCTACTGTATGGGATATACCCATTTCTATCCGTATCCTTAAAATACGTTTTTGTGTGTAATCTGTTCCCCATCTTGAAAATCTCTAAATCCAAAAACTGTGTGCATGTTTTCTGTATGTTAACAGTGAATGCAATTCCATATTGGTTGGTGTTTATGTGGTTAATGAATTCCTTGAGCTCTTCTTCATTTCCCTTCCACACGATCAGAATATCATCTATAAATCGTTTATAGGTGTGGAGGTGTGGCCAACACTTTCCAAAGATCTCCTCCCCCTCCCATTTGTTTAGAAATATATTGGCCACACTTGGGGCGTACTTGTTCCCCATTCCTACACCTTTTGTCTGGCTGTAATAATTATGATTGTGCCAAAAAAAGTTGTTTCCCATGGCCATTCTCAAACCCTCTAGGATAAATTTCCTCTGTTTGAGTTTCAGTTCGGATTGGTGTCTTAGGGCCCATGCAACTGCTGCGAGTGCATCTGTTTGTTTAATACTTGTGTAGAGCGACTCCACGTCTATCGTGACCAACAAGGTGGAGTCGTCCACCTCTATTCCTGAGAGCAGATTAATTACGTCCTTACTATCTTTAATGAAAGCTTTTCCTTTAGTTGCAAGAGGTTGGAGGAACACATCCAGATATTCCCCCAATCTGGAGTGTATGGCCTCAATGCCACTAATAATTGGCCTGCCTGGTGGTTTCATTTTGTTTTTGTGCACCTTAGGAACTTGGTAAATAACGGGTATTCTTGGTGCTTTAGGCAATAGATATCTTCCTTCTTTCTTGTTTATTACATGGTCCGCTATACCACAGTTCAGAAATTCTCTAAATTGTATTTTTAGATCTTTGTTGGGGTTTTTCTTCAGAGGTTTGTATGTAGAAATATCATTGACCAGTCTATTCAGTTCTTCTATATAGTCTTGTTTGGTTAAAATAACCAACCCCCCCCCCCCCTGTCTGCTGGTCTGATCACTACATTGTTGCATTTCTCCAACTTCTTTATAAAAAACACATACGGAAAGATTAAAACTCTTAACTTCAACAGAGCAAATTTTCCAAGGATGAGGGCTGCTCTCCAGGACTTAGACTGGGAGGGAATATTGGCATCGATAAACACAGAACAGAAATGGGAATTCTTTAAAAAGACTGTATGTGAACTCACTGCAAAGTATATTCCCATGGGCAATACGTTTAAAAGGCTAAAAATAAAACCTATGTGGCTCACGGCCAAAGTTTAAAAAGCTATAAACAGTAAGAAAAGAGTTTTTAAAAAAATATAAAAATGAAGGAACACCAGTGTCATTTTAATGTTACAAAGAATATAACAGAATATGTAAAAAGGAAATCAAGGATGCAAAAACTCAAAATGAACGACAGGTTTCAAAAGATAGTAGGACAAACCCCCAAAAAATATTCAAATATATTAATAGTAAAAAGTTCAGGTCTGAGCATGTAGGCCCTTTACAAAATAATCTAGAGTGGGTGACTGGGGGCAAAGAGAAGGCTAATTTATGAAATACTTTCTTTAGCTCTGTGTATACAAAGGAGCATGGGGGAGCTCATGTCCATAATGGGGTGGTAGTGACACAGCCCCAAATGATCCATAATGGCTCAAAAGTGATATGGTCCTGAAATATTTAGACATAATAAGAGTGGATTAGGCACCTGGACCAGATGGCATCCACCCACGGATCCTAAAAGAATTGAGCACTGTAATTTTAAAGCCATTGTATCAAATTTTTAGGGACTCATTAATGACTGGAATAGTACCATTGGATTGGCGCAGGGCCAATGCGGTGCCTATATTTAAAAAAGCTAACAAAGTCTTTACCAAGTAACTATATACCTGTTAGTTTAACTTCTATAGTTGGGAAGATACTGGAGAGATTAATAAAAGACCACGTGGATGAGTTCTTGCTGGAAAAAAACAATTTAAGCAACAGACAGCATGGATTCATGAAAGGCAGAGGTTGTTAGACAAACCTGATTTCTTTTCATGAAGAGCTAAGTAAAACCTTGGACAGAGGGGTGGCGGTTGATGTGGTATACTTGGATTTTGCAAAAAGGTTTGAAACAGTTCCCCACACATGGCTAATGTGTAAGGTAAAGTCTACAGTCTTGGAAATGTCAGTTTGTAAATGGATAGAAAACTGGTTAAAAGACAGAATTCAGAGAGTAGTGGTTAATGATTCTTACTCTGAATGGTCTAAGGCTATCAGTGGTGTACCCCAAGGTTCAGTGTTGGGACCCTTACTTTTTAATATCTTTATAAATGATATTGGGTCTTGGATCAAAAGTAAAATTTCTGTCTTTGCAGATGACACCAAGCTATGCAGTGGAATAATGTCCTTACAGGATGTCTCCAATTTACAAGCCGACCTCAATGCACTGTCTAATTAGGCGACTATGTGGCAGATGAGGTTTAATGTTGATAAATGTAAAGTTATGCATTTGGGGGCTAAGAATATGCATGCATCATGCATACTAGGGGGAGTACAACTGGGATGATCCATAGTGGTGAAGGATCTGAGGCATAGGCGTGTCCATGGGGTGTGCCGGGAATGCTGAGGCACACCCTAATTATCACTGTGCTCTTGTTTTGTGCTGACTGCAATATGTCCCTGTAACTCAGTCACTTCACCAACACTGCCTGGGGTTGGGTCTGGCCGGAAAAAACAGCTGTGTGCTGCGAGTGGGAGGATTGAGCAGGGAGGGAGCTGGGACCGCCGTGGAGTAACCCAGCCGGGAGACGCATTTTCCGTTGGAGCTTCTATAGTTCCGGCTGCAGGTCCCGCAGGCGCTGGCGGAGTGATCCACAACTGCACTCCGCCCCCCCCTTCTGGCCTTTCTCTACCCTAGAAGCAACGGACTAGCCTGGATAGCGGCAGGCGAGTGACTTCAGGCAGCCTGCTAGATCAAGGTGAGTGAGAGGGACAGCACTGAGCAGGGCAGCGGGTGGGCAGATGATACACCAAACAAAAAAAACAAAAAAATAGCCAGCCAACCAATTGATGAACCTTACCCTGGGCCCTAGCTTGTCACTATATATATTACATACTTTGTTGCTGATAGGCCAGGGTTCATATAGTTTTAATTGTATATGTACTATATATATATTTATATTTAAGAATTTCCATTTCCTGATCACTGCCATACACCACACCAGCACCCTGATTACTGTCATACCAGCATCTTGATCACCGCTATACCCTAAACCAGCATCCTGATCACCATTATGCCCCATACGAACATTCTGATCACTGACATACCCCGTATCTATACCCCACACCAGCGCCATGATCAATGGCATATCAGCATTCTGATCACTGCCATACCCCATACCAGCGTCCTGATCATCACCATACCCGCGCCATGATGATCATCATAACCCATACCAGTATCCTGATCAATTGTTATATATATACATACACACACATACATTGGTTTGAGTTGCACACCCTAATGCAATAGGCTGTGCACGCCTATGATCTGGGGGTTTTGGTAGATCATAAGCTCAATAATAGCATGCAATGCCAAGCTGCGGTTTCCAAAGCGAGCACAGTCCTTTCTTGTATTAAGAGAGGTATGGACTCCAGAGAGAGATATCATTTTGTCCCTGTACAAATCATTAGTAAGAAGTGCAGAGAAGGGCAACCAAACTGATAAGAGGCATGGAGGAACCCAGCTATGAGGAAAGATTATAGGAACTGAATTTATTCACTCTTGAGAAGAAGAGATTAAGGGAGGATATGATCAACATGTACAAATATATAAGGGGTCCATATAGTGAACTTGGTGTTGAGTTATTCACTTTACTGTCATCACAGAAGACAAGGGGGCACTCTTTACGTCTAGAGGAAAAGAGATTTCATCTCCAAATACGGAAAGGTTTCTTCACAGTAAGAGCTGTGAAACTGTGGAATATTCTCCCTCCAGAAGTGGTTCTGGCCATCTAAGTAGTTTGCTTTAAGAAAGGCCTGGATTATTTCCTAAATTTACATAATATAACTGGGTACTGACATTTATATGTAAAGTTGATCCAGGGAAAATCCAGCTGCCTCTCGGGGATCAGGAAGGAATTTTTTCCCCTGCTGTAGCAAATTGGAGCATGCTCTGCTGGGGTTTTTCACCTTCCTCTGTATCAATTGTGGGTATAGAATTGGGTATATGGGTTTATACGATTTATTTTATTTATTTTTATGGTTGAACTAGATGGACTTGTGTCTTTTTTCAACCTGACTAACTATGTAACTATGTGATGCCCATTGGTGTGCAAAATTATATTAGCAATGCTCCTTGTGCAAAACTATATTAAATTATATTATAGGGAACATATTGTAGTTTGACATAATATGGCACATTTGACAGTCCCTGCATCTCACTGTGGTAAAACACACAAGTTATACCATGGGAAACCACCCAGATATTTACAAGGCCTTAGCGCAATTTCATAAAATCCCATGGATTGGATAATACCTGGTCTCTTAAGGTCAGTAAAAGTACATTAAAGTATATTCTTTTATATTAAAAAGTATGTTAATCCACACCACTAGTATACCTTCATAGAAGACATTTTAGTTTTATTAGCCTTCTATTTAAAATTATTTTACCTTCTTTGACCATATAATACATTTTAGTTTTAATGGCTTTTTTGCTAATATTATAGTAGTATTTTGCACTGAGGACCTATTCATATTCTGGGCAACCAAAATATGCAAACATATTAAACTATGAGACAGAATAGAGGTTTCTTTTTTATTCCCAAATGCAGCTTAGAAATAAATTTAAATAATGCATAGCAGTACTACCTAGGGAAATGAGCAAAACTGTAGATAGCTTTGTGCTAAATTAATAAATGAATCACAGCATCCATTCTGAATACGATTTTGGTGTTTGATGTCCCCATTTAATGGACAGAAGAGATGAAGAAAGACTAGCAAAACATGAGTATTATTTGGACAGGCTTAAATAAGAACATTCTCTTTGTGCCAGAGTGCATATCCAGTCTACAGACCAGGCTGCCATTTAGCTCTTATTTAAAGGTTTCCAGCTGGCTGGCAACACAAGCGCATCTGCTGTAGCAATAAATGAACTGTTAGCACTAGTCTAGGGCAAGAAAACCTGCTATAGATTACCTCTGTCATCTCTATGTTCACCTTACAATTGCAAATGAAGGAAAATTGCAGGATTACAGAAAATTTAGGAGGATTAGCTTCAATATCAGCTTATTTCAAATCATTACAAAAACAGAAACATGACTTATAAAAGATAGTTTCATCGATTCAATAAATAATAAATAACAAAAGCTTTTCCTGTTAAAGACACACATTTTGTTGTATGTGAAATTATTATTGTCTGCTTTTTTTTTTTAAATAAATAATGTGTTTTTTAAAGCATAAAATAAAGCTAGAGATTTAAAACACTTGTATCTCTAAGGAACTCAAGCAATATCTTTACAGCTGTTTTGGCAATTTCCAGGAGGTCCCATACTTCTTGTTTGAGAATATATATATATACAGTACAGACCAAAAGTTTGGACACCCCTTCTCATTCAAAGAGTTTTCTTTATTTTCATGACTATGAAAATTGTAGATTCACACTGAAGGCATCAAAACTATGAATTAACACATGTGGAATGATACATAACAAAAAAGTGTGAAACAACTGAAAATATATTTCATATTCTAGGTTCTTCAAAGTAGCCACCTTTTGCTTTGATTACTACTTGGCACACTCTTGGCATTCTCTTGATGAGCTTCAAGAGGTAGTCACCTGGCGCAGCACCCCACCACTCTCCTTCTTGGTCAAATAGCCCTTACACAGCCTGGAGGTGTGTTTGGGGTCATTGTCCTGATGGATGGAGTAGCATAGAACAGAGCAAGCTGCAACAACCAAAGTAGGAACAATAAAATAAAATATCAACCCACAAAGGGCCCATCAATGCACCCGCAAAAAATAGCCATATGTGCAATGACCGCCCTCCGACCCCCCCCCCCCCTCCCCAAAGCCCGCATACAGACAAAAGAGAAAAGGATGCTTACCCAAAATCTAGTCTGATGTAGATAAATGTTGTCTCTGGTTAGGGGTGGAGACCAAGTGGATTGAAGTGGGAATTTCAAAATTGAAGAGCTCATCAGGCTGTATTTAACAACGAGTTTACATGAGGGTCTAATACAGCCAGCTATAGGATTGAAAATATGTATACGTATCGAAGTATACACTTAAAAAAAGGAGGGGGCCTAGTAACTAAACGTGCCCTCAAATATAAGAAAGGAAAAAAATACAAATTAATCAATGTCCTAGTGGGACCTCTCTTATCAAAGTAAGTAGGTATGAATCACGGTCAGACATTTTATCTACATCAGACTAGATTTTGTTTAAGCACCCTTTTCTCTTTTGTCTGTATGCAGGCTTTAAGGGGTGTCAGAGGGCGGTCATTGCTCATATGGCCAGTTTGTGTGGGTGCATTGATGGGCCTTTTGTGGGTTGATATTTTATTTCATTGTTCCTACTGTAGTTTGGCTGTTGCAGCTTGCTCTGGTCTATGTTTATGTGCTTGAGGGTGGCCTTCCGATAAGCCGGCAGGCTGTCTCTGAGACCTTCAATTTCTCCTTCCATAAAGCATTGAGCACACTATATTGCATCCATCATTGGTAAGTAACCTATGTTTTACCCTCATGGATTGATAAGATTTTAGATACTAAGTCATTGTTGCATGAGGAATGCATTGAACTGTATGAATTTGAATTTGTACCAACAACTCATGAATAGGCAGTATTTTTTGCTGTTGGATATTTTATTCCTTTTTGCTTTATTGTAGATTTGTTTTTAACTGTCTGTGATTTACTTGCTTTAAATACACCAAATTCTGTTGGTCTTGATGAAGCAGATGATCCGCAAAATTACCTTCTCAGAAGATTTGATGCGCTTATCTTTGCAATGTATTTCACAGACAAAAATATGTGTTTTTATATTGTATGAAATACATTTTTTTTTTATATATATACAAACTGTATGATATAGGAAAACATTTATTTTTGCATGGTAAGTGTGCACACTGGGGTATATTTAAAGTCCCAAAATATTCTCTGTCCTTTTGCTACTATATAGGGGTGATACCCTAGTGCTCACATATTTTAGGTTTACTGCACTCTTTCCCACAAACATAAACTCGAAGCATAGACCAGTGAAGAACTAGATTGGGTGAAGAAGAAACTGGATGCTTGGACGGATAAGTGTCCTTTTTTTAAAAGTCAGCTGCTACATTATTTGTATTTTTTATTTTTTTTCCCCAGGGTATAGAACCGCTTTAAGGATGAATTAACCATATAAGAAAAATATATAATGGTTTTATTCATAGAGCTAATTTGTATGAACAGCCTAATGCCGTGTACACACGATAGTTTTTCGGCTTGTAAAAAACAAAGTTTTAAAAAAATGTCATTTAAAACGATCGTGTGTGGGCTTCTCATCATTTTTTGGGTTCTAAGAAACGACAAAAAAAATATTCCAACATGCTCAATTTTTTAACGACATTTTAAACAATGTCGTTTTCGGGTTGTAAAAAATGATCGTGTGTGAGCTTAAACGACGTGAAAAACCGCACATGCTCAGAAGCAAGTTATGAGACCGGAGCGCTCAATCTGGTAAAACTATCGTTCGTAATGGAGTAAGCACATTCATCACGCTGTAACAGACAGAAAAGCGTGAATCGTCTTTTAATAACACAAAATCAGCTAAAGCATTACAAATGTGAGCAAGTAGATTATAATGTTTTAAATAATAGATAATTTTATGTAGATTGTTTTGCTATGTACCCTAGAACAGCAAGACATAGGGAGATTTCCAACAGTTGTCCATATTCATCGTTATGCCGGGGGCATACGTTTTAGGGGTATCTAATGCTGGCACATATTATAATTTTTGCTTTGCCTACTAAAAAAATGGTCAGCAAGAAAGACTTGCACCAAACTGTATCCTAAAACACTAATTTCAGAACCCTCTTTTATGAAACTACGAAGAAACGGTTAATAATTATTATTTTTGATCTAGACATGCATCTGTTCGAAACCACAAATGATGGCTGCACTGTGCCGGTAGCATGTTATGAATCATTGGTCTATACCACATGTTTAAAAACAAGTTTGAATGGTTTTAAAATTCAGACTTGAGTCTGGCTAGCAGATGAATCCCATGCTTCTGACCAAATATGTGTAGGATCACACTTTTCTAACAGGCATACTACAGAAACAGTGATTGCATACTCAAAAACAAGCAACTTAGTTTGTCTTCATATGACTTTTGTGTTCCATAGTCTTTACTGCATTTGAAAGCTAAAACACAAAAATGTACAGTTCATTGATGTATAGGGTCAAAAATGGCTTTGTTTCAATAAACGTATTATATTTATAATAAAACAAATATTATAGGCAGTAATCTGCCTCCCCTTGTTTTATCTAAGAAACCGTAATTGTAACTATTGTACAGAACTTGCTGGAATAACTGGGGAGCATATTGTGTGATCTATAGGTTGCAGTTCTTAGTTTTTGTTTTAAATAAACCAAATTTTACAATAAGAGCTTAGACCAGTGTAAGTAAACTGACAAAGGAATATAATCGTTAATACCCAACCAACCTGACATATCCGGGGCTAATTTTCCTTGGTCGACTACTGCTAGTATAAGAAAAATCCATCCTGTACACATGGATAGCACCACAAGCTTTAACATATATGAAAATAGGCCAGAATCCCCCCCCCCCCCCAAAAAAAAGAACGCAAAGTGTTATAACATGGACCACCAGTACCAGTACACACAAAATACACAAAGAATGAAGAGGCATACCACTGCCTTCAACTTACTGCTGTTTTGACCAAAAGTTAAACAACGTGATTTGGGTTAAAACCCTGTGTCATACTTAGTACATCAGTAAGTCAATAGGGATGAGTTCAGCAATGAGTTTGGCCATAACACAGCAGGTGCTTGCACCCCCCATGTCCTTAGCAACCATTGACATTACCTGGCCCATTCACTTACATGGCATGGAATCCCACACAATTTCTGCTTAAGCAAATGAGCAAGGAATGGAGTGGGTTACATGGTCATACTTGGGGAATGTTGTCACCACTAGGGATGAGCTTTATGTTCGAGTTGAACATGAATTTGACTCGAACATTGGCTGTACGTCCGTGCACCGAACAATTTGGGGTGTTTGCGGCAAATTTTTTATAAAGGACTTGTCCCAAGCTGTATCCTGTGGTTTTTAACATTTTGACACTTTTTTTGTGAAATGGTAGGGGTACAATGTACCCCGTTACCAATTCACATAGGGGGGCGGGATCTGGAGTTCCCCTTTGTTAAAGGGGGCTTCCAGATTACAATAAGCCTCCCGCCCGCAGATCCCCACAACCACTGGGCAAGGGTTGTGGGGATGAGGCCCTTGTCCCCATCATTATGGGGACATCCTCCCCATGTTGAGGGCATGTGGCCTGGTACGGTTCAAGGGGGAGGGGTGCAGCCTGCCAGGTTGCGTTCTCAGATAAGGGTCTAGTATGGATTTTTGGGGGGAACCCCACACCATTTTTTTTTAATTTTGGTGCAGGGTTCCCCTTAAAATCCATACCAGACCTGAAGGGTTTTTAAAAAAAATGGCGCAGGGTTCCCCTTAATATCCATACCAGACCTGAAGGGCCTGATATGGAATTTGGGGGGGACCCCCATGCATTTTTTTTTATTTTGGTTCAGTGTTCCCCTTAATATTAATACCAGACCCAAAGGGCCTGGTAATAGACTAAGGTGGAACCCATGCTTTTTTTCTTCAATCACTTTTATCTGTTGCCAGGACCCAACAATTCATTATAGCCGCAAGTAGTTTTAAATTACTTTTTTTCTTTAGAAATGTCATTTTGTGCAGGGACTTTTTTAAGCACGGGAAACATGTGCGACTTTACAGGCATACTATAGACACCCCCCAGGTACACGATTTAAAGGAATATTTCACTTATTGTTTGACTTTAAGCATTATTAAAATCACTGCTCTCAAAAAAAACTGCAGTTTTTAAGACCTTTTTTTGCATTGGTACATGTCCCCTGGGGCAGGACCCAGGTCCCCAAACACTTTTTATGACAACAACGTAACGGTGTTCGCATGTCCGAACACATGTTTTGCTTGTTCGCATGTTCTGCTGCGAAACGAACCGGGGGGTGTTTGGTTCATCCCTAGTCACCACTATCCCTGCCCATTCCTTTATATACAGTATCTCACATTTTTGTAAATATTTTATTATATCTTTTCATGTGACAACACTGAAGAAATTACACTTTGCTACAAAGTGGTGAGTGTACAGATTGTATAACGGTGTAATTTGATGCAGTGTGTAGCATATGGTCTGAACACTGACAGGCTGACCTCCCACTCCCACGCCTTCAACCTCTGCAGAAAGGTTAGTAGCACTCATATGCTTATTTCACAAAGACAACCTCTGGATATGACGCTGAGCATGTGCACTTCTTTGGTGGACCATGGCGAGGCCTGTTCTGAGTGGAAACTGTCCTGTTAAACCGCTGTATGGTCTTGGCCACCGTGCTGCAGCTAATTTTCATGGTCTTGGCAATCTTCTTATAGCCTATGCCATCTTTATGTAGAGCAACAATTATTTTTTTCAGATTCTCAGAGAGTTATTTGCTATGAGGTGCCATGTTGAACTTCCAGTGACCAGTATTAGAGAGTGAGAGTGATAACACCAAATTTAACACACCTTCTCCCAATTCACACCTGAGACCTTGTAACACTAACGTATCACATGACACCGGGGAGGGAAAATTACTAATTGGCCCCAATTTTCACTTAGGGGTGTACTTACTTTTGTTGCCAGCAGTTTAGACATTAATGGCTTATGCCGCGTACAGACGGTCGTTTTTTGTGATAAAAAAAAACGACGTTTTGAATCATGAAATAAAACGACGTTTTTGAAACTTCATTTTCAAAAACGATGTTGCCTACACACCATCGTTTTTTCGCTCCATCGCTCTAGCAAAGCGCAGTTACGTTCAGCACGTACGACGACACTCTTTTCCATTGAAGCTAGCTTCATAACTTGCTTCTGAGCATGCGCGGGTTTAAAAACGTCGTTTTGCCCACACACTATCATTTTCATTGACACAAAAAGCGACGTTTTGAAAAACGACACAAAAAATTTGAGCATGTTCAAATTTTTTTTTTGTCGTTTTTCAGAAGACATAAAACGACGTTTTCCCCACACACGGTCATTTTAAATGACGTTTTCAAAAACGTCGTTTTTTTTCATCACAAAAAACGACCGTCTGTACGCGGCATTACACTGTTATACAAGCTGTACACTCACTACTTTACATTGTAGTAAAGTGTAATTTTTTCAGTTTTGTCACATGAATAGATATAACAAAATATTTACAAAAATGTGAGGGGTGTACTCACTTTTGAGAGTTACTGTATGTGCAGTAAACCAGCAATTCTGGATGCACAATCTGTTCCAGGGCTAAACACAATCAGTTGCATGATTTCACACACTATCCTTAAATGGCTAATTTGGTATATTTTTGTGTTTGTGATGAATTTGAGGCATGAGTATACCATCTATTTTAAGAAGACCCTACTGCAGTGGTTCACAACCCTTCTAGTGTCGTTACCCCTTGATAACATTTCCCAAGTTGTGGGGACCCCTGACAGTAAAATTATCGTTGTAGCGTGGGTTGTCAGCACGCAAGGCAGGGCAAGTAATTTGCCCCCCTAACCCACGGACATTTAGCGCTCTTTGAGTCCCTTCCAATCGTACGGTATTAAAACCCCTTATGGTATATTTTAGGATGTACCACTCTTTCCCTTTTATCTTCTCTTTATACAAATTTCTTGTTTTTTCCCCCCATCCCTTTCTCTAGCCATCTTTCTTAATATTTCTCTCAACTTTTTCTTTGTTCCATCTCCTCTTTTCCTCTCCCTTCTATGTATTTTCTTTTTATTCCTTCTCTTAGTCCTTGGTATGGGGGGGGGGGGGTCAGGTGGGTGGAATGGGATGAGTGGCAGTGCTGGTAGGGAGTTGGGATTAGTGGCAGTGCTGGGGGGAGTACTGAACAGCCAACTTAGGTGCTCTTAACAAGGTCATCTGCTGATCTGAGAACTGTAGTGGGGACTTTTAATGGCAACTATAATCACAGGTAGTGTTACTCACTGTGTCTCTGGCTTCACTGTGTCTCCAACTTTGTGGTGTCTCGTAGCAGTGACACCTATGCCGAAATCAGGAGATAGAGTCTCCTCCAGCCCCTCCCACTTCACATTCCTCACCAATCAGCTGACCTCTACTCTCTGCCCCCCAGCCATGCCATGAACTGAATAGGCAGCTATGAAGAGGCTGAGTGGGCGGCCACTGGCTCCAGGAACAGCCCAGCTGGGCGGCCACAGGCTCCAGGAACAGCCCTGATGGGCGGCCACAAAAAAACTGGGAGAGCAGCACGGTCTTCAGGAACAGCCCAGGATTCGGTGACCCCTGGCAAATCGTCATTCGACCCCCGAAGGGGTCCCGACCCCCAGGTTGAGAACCACTGCCTTACTGTATCTCACAGTCAAAGCTAAAGTAAATATATCATAATTATCATAATTTGGAAGCCCCCTTTAACAAGGGGAATCCCATGTGAATGCGTATGGGGTACATTGTTCCCCTACCCATTCACCAAAAACTTGTCAAAAAGTAATAAAAATACAGAGACAGTTTATGAAAATTCCTTTATTAACCACTTCCCGCCCGGTCAATAACAGATTGACGTCCGGGAAGTGGTTCTGAAATCCTGACTGGATGACTATTGACGTGCTGCAGGATTTCATGCCTGCGCGTGCCCGTGGGCCACAAATGGGCACTGACTGGCAACATGGATCCATCAGTGCCACCCCACAGTGTCCATCAGTGCCACCCCACAGTGTCTATCAGTGCCACCCCACAGTGCCCATCCATGCCCAGTGCCCACCTATCAGTGCCCATCTGTGCCACCCATAAGTACCCATCAGTGCCACCCATAAGTGCCACCCATGAGTGCCCATCTGTGCTGCCTATGAGTGCCCAGTGCCGCCTATAAGTGCCCATTAGTGCCGCCCATGAGTGCCCATCAGTGCCACCTATGAGTGCCCATCAGTGCCGCCTATGAGTGCCCATCAGTGCCGCATACCAGCGCCACCAATCAGTGCCCATCAGTGCCACATCATCAGTGACCATCACTACTACCTCATTGTTGCCCATCAGTGCCATCTCATCGGTGCCCATCAGTGCAACCATATCAGTGCCCATAATTGAAAGAGAAAACTTACTTATTTACAAAAAAAATTACAGAAAAAAATAAAAACTTATTTTTTTTCAAAATGTTCAGTCTTTTTTTAGTTGTTGCGCAAAAAAAATAATTGCAGAGGTGATCAAATACCACCAAAAGAAAGCTCTATTTGTGGGGAAAAAAGGACGCCAATTTTGTTTGGGTAGAGTGTAGCATGACCGTGCAATTGCCATTCAAATTGCGACAGCGCTGAAAGCTGAAAATTGGCTTGGGCGGGAAGGTGCGTAAGTGCCTGGTATGGAAGTGGTTAAAATACAAAAAAGTGTCCCCTGATGTAAATTCATCATCAATCACAATGCCTACGCACTGCCAGAACCCGAAAAACAAAAAAGAGATCCTTTTGCAAGGACGGCTGGCCTCCAAATGCCTCCTCTGCCATGTGACAATTCTTATATAGGTAAGGTCAGGACCATCCTGCGATATCAATTGGTGGCACCCACCCCCTTGTGACATCACCGGCCAAGCATGCACCGGTCCATAATGTCACAAGGTGGGCAATGCCACCAATTTTTCATTGTCAGCATATTTTTATACATTCAGCTGTCAGCAGGGAACCCACTGACATTTCAGCTGTCAGTAGGGAACCTACTATTTTGTTTGTGAATTGTGTAAGGGGTTAGCGCGGTAGCGGGGTGTGTGACCCCTTGGATGGGTTCACTACACACTGAATTTATACAGACAGGCAGTCGAAGACGGTTGAAAACAAAGATTTTGGCTTATTCGTCCATCTTGCTGGAAACAAGTGCAAGCATCCAAACAGCATAAACAAAATCAAACATAAAATAAACCCTGGCCATTTGGGGCATCTATCTTCACCACACAGGAACCTATCTATGGAGTCTGGCACAGCCTAGTGCTGGGCAGACCCTGCTGGTCATACAGCGGAAAAACAATTGTCTCTTTTTGATTTTTATCACACAGAAAAATCAATGACCACCTCACCTCCTCAGAAGACTTTCAGTACACTAATCTCCTTATTCACAAAGCCTCAGGATGCAGCAATTCAGTGGTAATCCTCTGGATTACTTATAGAGGCCTTAATTGTCTCATTCTGAACAGCTGAAGTTTTCCAACGCCCTTAGACCTTTTCTGGCTACTTTTGCAGCCGACGCCTAATAACAATTGGTGTATTGTCTAAACAAGGCAGAAATGTATGTCCCGTCTGTGACAACACCCACAGATTTACCTGACTTCCTATCACATACCCCCCTCTTGTTTCAACCCTAGGGTTGGGACACAGGTTGCCAGGCAGGCATGCACTCGGGACAACCCATCTGCATTCCCCATTTTAGCACCGGGGTGATGCGTTACCACAAAACTAAATTCCTGGAGGGCCAGGAACCACCTATTTATTCTCCTATTGGTCTCTTTGTTCTGTGCCATCCACTTCAATGGGGCATGATCCGTCATCAGTTCAAACTGTCTACCCACGAGGTAGTACCGGAGAGCATCCAAAGCCCATTTCACCGCCAAACATTCTTTCTCAATGGTGGCATAATTCTCCTCATGGGCCTTCAACTTTCGGCTGAGGTACATAACAGGATGTTCCTCCCCCTTGATAATCTGAGACAGTACAGCTCCTAAGCCCACATTTGACGCATCTGTCTGAACCACAAAGTCCCATGAAAAATCAGGCGAATTTAAAACTGGCTGACTACATAAAGCCTACTTTTGCAGCCGACGCCTAATAACAATTGGTGTATTGTCTAAACAAGGCAGAAATGTATGTCCCGTCTGTGACAACACCCACAGATTTACCTGACTTCCTGTCACAATTGGAATTAAGAGCTTTTTAAACAATTTTTGCCGCCACACTATCATTTTGCAGTAAATACCGCATAATAATTTTTATTTTATTTTTTATGAATTGGACTTAATTTACCACATTCAATCATTTATGCAAATTAGTCACATTATCACATGCGGTAAACTTTAGTAAATTGACCTCTAAGTGCGAAGTCATTACAGTGTGAGCCACGCTCCTGGTGTGCACCTGGGTATTGCAGGAAACCAGTATGCTTAAATTGAAAACAGAATACCTGAAGATGCCTAAAATGTGATTCATGTGCTTGATTAGGTATGAGATTTCAGATATCAGAGGCTTCAGACTTGCTTTAACGAATTTGCTTGAATTCTGTTCGAGAGAAAGGAGGTATGGGTACATTTTTATCTTATTACATTCTTTTTTTAGCAACAACATTTTGGAGCTAAGTGCATTTAAAAGTAGCCTTTCATATTCCTATATTGATAGAAAATTGTGTTGAATTTAGACTGTACAATTGCATTAGAAAACCTCTGTTTCCCCTGAGACCTACTTTCACCCCCTTTGAGAATCTTGTTCCTTGCAAAGCATAGAGAAGGTGAAGTTGGCTGTCGTTTACAGCCAACGGGTCAAAGATACCTCTATGTGCAGGGGCGGACTGACAACTCATGGGGCCCCCGGGCAATAGAAGATTATGGGGCCCCTCTGGCTTACAGATGGCCACCACGCCAGGAGGTAGTGCAGAGGCGGGCAGCTAAAATCTTGGGATATTCACATTAAAAGCATGTCATTTTCGGACATATCAGGGACAGATCTAAAAAAAACACAGATTTTTACATACTGTCCCTGGTTTTACTGAGCCTGGCAACCCGGATGGGGCCCCCTAGTGGCATGGGGCCCTCGGGCAGTGCCCGATTGACTCAATGGTCAGTCCGCCCCTGTCTATGTGTCAGTAAGCAGTACAACTGAGGCCAGAATTGGATAGTAATGGGATGAGTTCTTGGTTACTGAGCTTTAAGGAAAAGTGGAAATGTGCATATTAGTAACAGTACTATTTAAGCTGCCCTGTTATAGGATAAGTAGGAGTGCTTTAGAAACAAGGTCCCATTTTGTTAAATGTTTTGAGATTGGAAATGTACAGTTTTAAGTCAAAATATTAACAGTGCTGATATGTCTTTTAGGTCTTTTATCTCACCATGTTCACTTATTTGAGGATATAACAATTTCAGTCAAACAATTCATAATGATAAAGTGGGTTGCATATTCACTGTGCCGATCAATTCCACATTTTAATTTAATCAAATACCAGGTTTTAATAATAGAAACATTTTTCTTAGCTTTTTTTTTTGCCTATAATAATTATTATTCAGAATTCTGAACTCAAACATACAAGGAACTCATATATCATGAATTTAGTTCTCTGATAGACTTTAAAGGTCCAAAAGAGCACAAATATGCCGGTAAGTCTTTCGTTAATATTAATTTTGGTGTAGCAAAATTCAAACAACAAAGCTGCCAACATATATGCAATAACAAATAACACACAAGTTAGAGCAGCCCTCGCTATCATTGATCATTCTCCAGTCCTTCTTCATATAATACTGCTTTTATCAATACTTAGAAATCCTGGAATTCTTAAATAAATCACCAGGCTATGATGTGACATAAACACAGCAATCCAAGAATGGGATACGTTTTCAATGATGTCTTGGCAAGTACACGTTTATTTTTTGCAAAATAAAAAGTATACATGCAGATTTATTTTGTTTCTGTTCCAAAAATAAGCTACTCACAAGTTTATTCAAGAGAACCTATTCATATTTGCTTCGTACACAGAGCTCCACCTTTGGCTAAAAGTCTCCCAATAATAAATGAGGAATTGGCAGATGCACAGAATAAAGTGCTCAAGGTAGCAAGGCTCGCCAAAACAGTTAAACTAAAAATGTTTATGTCCGTCTTCGTTAATGACCTCAGGAGTCCTTCTCGTTTCAACTTCAAGTAATCAAACTGGTACTGAAGCTTGACTGGCAAATAGCCAAACCCATAAAATTAATAACATATGCTGAAGAAGTCATTTGTAACAAATTTTCCTTTTCTAAAAAAGTGGCTGCTTAAAACCACTGACAGCAGTGTCTTATTTTCTTCTACTGAACACTCTGGATGACTTCCAAATTTGTGGTGCCATGGTTGTCTTGAGGAGAAAATGAATAAAATTCAATATTAGGCATCCAATTTTTTTCACTACACTCCAAATAGGGTGAAGGAGTTTATAAATGGGTTTAACACATTCTATAAATACTAATGCCCTGTACATACCACCGGTTTTCCTGACATGCCAAAACCCAAAGTTTTTCCCGACGTGTTTCCTCTCAAGCCTGACTTGCATACACATGTTCAGTCAAAAAACACTTGACCAAAGAGCGGTGGTGTCCAACACGTACGACGGGACTAAAAAGGGGACATTCCATTGAAAGGGCGCCACCCTTTGGGCTGCTTTTGCTGATCCTCGTGTTAGTGAAAGTTTGGTGAGAGACGATTCACGCTTTTCAGCCTTGTGCTTTTCAGTCCGGTACAGCAAGACGAATGTGCTATCTCCATTACGAACGCTAGTTTTACCAGAACGAGCGCTCCCGTCTCATACTTGATTCTGAGCATGCAGGTTTTTTTCCCCTCGGAAAAGCATACACACGAGCGGTTTTTGCGACAAGATGTTTTGATATTACACAACTTCTATTGTACTTATGTCTTCTCTCTTCTGTGAGAGCTTTGTCAGGTTGTATTTTGTATCTTTTTTGTAATTTGCAATAAAAACTTATTAAACCCCAAAAAATATATTGCTGACTGTTCTCAGTGCTGGAGGCTGTTTTAGGCCTGGTTTACACCTATGCATTTTTAGTGCTTTTTGCATTTTGCAGATTTGCACTACAGTTCATTTAACATGGTTTCCTATGGAACACATTCTGTACTGCAAATCTGCAAAATGCAAAAACAACAAAAATGCATTAGCTTGAATCAGGCCTTAATGACTATTCAGATGATGAAAAAAAAAAAGACCCAGTGTCGATCCCCATAAGATAGCAACTCACCATTAAATTTGTCCTCCTATTCACGGAAAGCATAACATTTCTTCACAAAGCTGCTGGTCAAAACTCCAGACCACAGATGAGCAAAGAATCTCTATAAAACAAAAAAGCTTGCAATAGTGAAGTATAATAGAAGGAACTTTTATAGTCAATTAAAAGGTTGCATTCATGTGCAAAGATCATATTGACATATAATATACTTTTTGCTCTAGATTCTAAGTGATCTTATGCACTATTTGTGATGTTAAAATTATTTATAGTGTATACACTAATAGCCGGATTCACAAAGACTTACGCTGATGTATCTTTATATACGCCGCGTAAGTCCATGGATGCGCCGTTGTATCTATGCGCCTTATTCGAACGTACCTGTGCCCGTCGCAGTAAGCTACGCTGTTTACGTAAGGCGTACGTCAGGTGTAAAGATAAAACACCTCTATAGGTGGCGCAGCCAATGCAAAGGTATGGACGACGGAACAGCTGTCGGATTTTACGTTGTTTACGTACATCGTACGTGAATGGGGCTGGGCGTAGGTTACGTTCACGTTGTTGCCATTAAGCCGTCATATCTTAGGGCGTAAATTCAACGTGATTCTGAGCATGTGCGCGCATGCGCCGTTCGATCGGGAATTCATTTACATGGGGTCACGGCTAATTTTAATACAACACGCCCTTTACCTTCCTAATTTAAATTAGGCGGGCTTACGCCGTCCCATTTACGCTACGGTGCCGTAACTTCGGGAGCAAGTGCTTTGTGAATACTGTACTTGCCTCTCTATGTTATGTCGGCGTAGCGCATATGAGATGCGCTACGCCCGCACTGAGATACGCCACTCTCTGTGAATCTGGGCCTAATTATATAGGTGCTCCTTATGAAAGAAATGTTGATGCATGATTAATCAATGCAAGGAAGCTGCCTGCATATCACATTTACTGAGTGTTTTGTTTTTTTTGTCATATGTTGTATTATGAATTACTTTCTTTAGTTTACAGGCAGGCAACAGGTAGGTAACATTAGTTGCTTTACTGTTGCCTTTATATGATTCTTTCTTACATAGGCCAGGCAGAATAAGTCCATATAAAAAAAAAATGTGTTTTGCCTTTGCAGACATCTTATTGAAACATAAAAAAAAAACATTGTTTTTAACACATACTGTTATGCCCTGTATACACTATGAGACAATCGGGCAAACAATCAGACCATTTTCCTTGATGATTTACAGCAAGTCTAAACTGGGGATAGAAATAATGTACGAAAATTATCGTACAACGCTTTTTTTTTTGTTTTGTTTTTTGTTTCTGATCATGCGCAGTCTTTCATATCTGATATTTCTCATATGAAAACAGTACAAATTAAACAAAAATTGTTCGCTCTGTTACCATACAAGAAAGATTTTGAAGTTTGTCCCTTCGGAGATTTTCGTTTGAAAAGTCAGAATCGGCTGTTGAAAGTTGTGTACACACTCAGAAAATCATACTATTGTTCCTTAGATGAAAATGTTTACCAGATTTTCTTATAGTGTGTACGGGGCATTAGACAGGATAATTTGGTTGGTTGTAGGCGGATGGGTAAGTTGACCTGGGAATTTCTCTGGTTTTGTTTGACATGCGTCGCCCTCATGTGCTTCTACTATGGAGGCCCTCAAGAATGTATAGAGTCAGGACTGTAGCTAATACTGGGTTGTCGTCAAGTGTCTCTGCAGCTTACACATGTATTTGCAAATGTGTGCAAACTAAACTCCTGTTTTTAATGCAAACTGTTAGACAGGATAATTTGTTGGTTGCAGGTTGGTCAGTAAGTTGAGCTGGGAATTTCTTTGGACTTGTTTGATTTTATAAAAATTTGGCCTTGAAAATAGGTGCAAATTTTCTAACTTCTAGCATTAGGGCTTCTTTTTTTAAATCATTGTTAAATACTTTCTTTTTTGATACAATCTTTCATAACATAAAACGAATGCCCGGTACACACGATCCAATTATCGGATGAATGATAGTCCGTTTTTTTTTGTATGCTAATCTCACGTCGAATCTGATGAATTTACTAAAGTCACGAAAATTGTTGTACGGCAGAATAAAAAATCGGTGATGTCATGTGTTGTAATGCATTTGTATTGCATTTTCGAACGACAGCTGTACTGATTAAACGAAAAAAAATTCCGTTCATGTCCGATAGAATAAAATCGGATGAACTGTCCTGAACGGCTCTCGAAAGCTCTGTACTAACGATCCGATTATCGTACGATCGTTTCAAAAGCGGCATTTTTCATACGATTTTCGGATCATGTGTACGGGGCTTTAATAAAAAAGAATCAGCATTGCCTATAGGTTTACTATACAAAGTTGTGAAAGGAGTATTGCTAATGTGCAGTAACAATTAGCAACAGTCATTTTAGTTCGTCAAAATCATGTGACCAAAAAATGTATTATTATTACCTGCTAAGGGTTATAGTATTTGCACATTGCGTTGTGATTTCTTGACTTCAACATTGTTTAAAATTAATATTTGCATTTTTAGGTTTAAAGTATACCTATCTGTCATCATGTTTAATAATAATGTTAATAGCTCCAGAATGTAATTTCTTGCGAGCAAATAAAATCTAGAAAGGTTACTATTGGCTGTGCAGTGAAAAGTGGCAAGGGAGTCTATTTTTTACTTGGAACATACTCCATGCTGAGACACACTCACCCACGGTCTGGAGAAGATTGATGTCTGGACATGTGGTGAGAGCTGCCACTGATTGAAATCAGACAACTGCTGGCTGTGAGGGAGATCCAGGGAAAAACCATTTAAACCACAGCACTTCAGTCACTACACACTTGAACAGGGCTTTCCTGTCTGCAGTACAGGATTTAAAGAAACCAAAGCTAGTCAGAATAAATAAAAATAACCAGGTCTGTTTACAAGCACAAATATACACAGACTTGTTGTCAAGGAACAAAAGCAGTATGAGCCTTAAAGAGAGACTTGGGGCTTCTACAGAAATCAAGATATTCGGTTTTATATTATTTAATAACTAGGCAGGCTTACCTAATTATTTGCCCCCTTTTTTAGGCTGAACTTAAAGAAGACCTTCACACCTTATCTAATGTTCTTCTGTCCTGCTCCCCCCCCCCCTCCCTTGACCAGTGTAGTTTCCATATCCCCAATACCTTTCCTTCCCCCCAACCCAATCCCATAACCATAATAATAATAACGAGACCACACCTGAGTTTGGAGTATAATTGGCAATAACAGCCTATTTATTATTACCAAAATAATTAATTAAAAAATTTAATAATTTCCAAATAAAAATTTTAACGGCAACTTTTTTAACCCACACACAGCATGTTGGTCTTTGACGGCCCCCCGAACTTGAACAACATTACCTCCACTACACTGCGGGACCATTTTTCCATACCAGGCCTCCAGCCGTAACCCAGCTCGGAGACAACCCCTTCTTTCCCCCGCAGTGCCACCATACCCGTATTCCAGCAGACACCGTTCCACTGGAATACCCCAGAGGGGCCCATAACACATATGAACCCCCCACACTTCCATCATATCCGTTATCTTCCACCATCAAAGAACAAGGACACCGCCACAGCCCGCAAGGATAAACCCTTAACCTTAAGGGCACCTCCAAACCCACAGGGCCCGCTGAATTCCCTCCTGCAAACCCAGCGCCCACAAATCTATCCCCACCGTGGTCAAATGAACTCCGTCTCCACGATGATACATTCCCAAATTGACCTCCAACTCGGTGTGCCTGATCACTAGACCCGCATTCCGTGCTACAAATCGACCAACCACCTTGTTTACTTTTATCCTGGCTTTGTAGACCCTCTCCACAGAACAGAGCGACAATACGTCCGATTTAACAGCCGCCATCAGTTTCCCAATTGTCCTGGCCCCCAAATCATTCTCACCCACATGTAGGACCAAAACGTCCGGCGCTCGATCGAGTCGAGCGTAACGCCGCACCTCTGGCATCACCTTACTCCAAACCATACCCGGCATCCCCAGCCACCTGATACATGCTTCCTGTCTAGAGATGCCCAACTGCCTCCCATCTGGCCGCTCATCTGCTCTCCTAGCCCCCAAAAAGACATAAGAATGCCCCAAGATCCAGACGAGGCGTACGCAACCTTCATCTGAAATGACAATAAACAACAAAATAACAACCCCCTTCTCACTCCACCTAGGAAAACACCCCCCACAGTCATCATCCCACATACCCCGCAATACAGCCCGCCGCCATCCCGCCACCATCCCGTCTTCCTCTAGCTTGACCACCGCTGGGCCGCGCCGACTGCTCGATGGCTCCCCTCACCGCACCAGGCCTGCTTCCGGAACCAGAGCCGCTGACCACATCACCGGACGGCCCGGTGGCCGCGGGGCTGTTTCTCCCTCGCAGAATCCCCCCTGAGCACACGCAGGTGTCCCGGGAGGGATCGTGTCACTGTCATGGTCCCGGCCTGTGGACGAGGAACGGGTGCCATTACGGCCTGTAGCCCCGCCCCCTGAGCTCCTCCGTTGTCGAGGATGCCGTCCAACCCCATCCCCGGCCTCGGCCTTTGCCCGTTTTTCCGAGGGGGGACGGGTGACTAGAGGGACTTCTAGTGTGCCTGAGCACCCGGCCAAAGGGGCCGGGTGAGTACCGCTCCAGCAGCTGCAATGTCAGCGCACGTGGTGAGGGCCCCCCCCATCATGAGAACCCCCCACCTGCTCCTGTATATATTCCCCTACCCGATCCATCAGCCATCCGGGACCCTTGGACGCAGCCGCTGCCCGCAGCCTAGCTAAAATCACATCAATGTCTGCCATGCTGGTTGATTTGTGAAGGAGCAGCGTGCAAAACTGCCTCCTTCATTCTACCCACTGCCTGACTGTGACCCCTAAACTCTGCCTCCCCTTTATATATCGCTCCTCCCCCCCATATATCTTTCTCCTCTGCCCCTCCTTTCACCCTCCTCCCCAGAACTTTAACCCTGTGCAGGCTTTTAACTCTGGGCCTCACTATAACACAATTGCAAAATAATTTGTAAAAAATACCCCCCCCCCTAAAGTCCAGGTCTTTCATTCTCCCCTAGATGAGGATGATGAACCTGGACCCCGAAGTAGCGCTTCCACACATGCACGCAACCCTAGGAACTGCCTCTTAGGATTTCAGCTTGTAGGATCTCACAAACAGTGTGTGGTCTCTGCCAGTTTACTGGCAGGGATCATGGCATTAATGCCCATGTGCAAGGGGTCCGTCACATGAGCAGACATGCTGTGAGGAGCTATAGACCTGGCAAAGATCCCAGCGACATGTCTGTGCATGCATTGGATCTCAATTCAAGATGGCAGCACCGAAGAGGAGCAGTGTAGGGAGAACTTTCCCTACTAGCAAGACAAGGCTGGACTCCATGGACTAGTAAATATGTTTTTTTCTTACTTTTATACAGGATGTTTTACATTTTATTTTTGTAAGAGTAGAGTTTGTCTTTAAGCTCGCCACAAACATTACAATCTGCAAAATCTCTTTTAAGGCCCATACACACGATTAGACTTTTTGCAACAAACTTCAAAATGACCAGGTTTTTCAGAAAATCCGACCGTGTGTACTCTCCATTGGACAAACTTTTTCGGTTTTCATCGGACAAATGTTCGCTCTGCAAACAGGGGGAGGAGGGGGAGGAGCTTCGTGACGTCACCCGCGCTCGCTGACCCAACGCTAACGTGTGAGCTGTGTAAAGATTCGGCAGCCCTGGAGCTCCGTGTTATGCTGTCACGCTTCACACTCGGCTCTGAGTGTTCTATTATGTGAGTTTATTTTGTTACTTTTACCTATTAAATTCAGTTTAAGACAGAGAGCACTAGTCTGTCCCCTTTTTGTCTTATATATTTCTCCGTGGTCTTTGGGAGTGCTGAGCCGTCTGCTGCCTGCTGGTTACCTTTTAAAAGTTTGGGAGCGTCCTTATACTTACCTTGGAGGTTTTTCAAAAGTTTTGTGACCTAGCCATGGTCGAATGGCTGAGGTGAGGGGCCATCTGTAACTATTGGTGGAGGAACCTTTCCTGCTGATCACAGATTTATGAGATTTATCACATTAAGTCACTACATTATTTGGAGCACCTTTTGGACCTTTTTCACTGATGCACTTTATGGACTTCTTGTGTTCTTATCAGAGTTATATATTTTTGTACATTTGATCACTATTGTTTAATTTATATGTTTTTGCGCTGCACTTTATTGCTACCGCTCTGCAAACAGACAAACTTTCCGGCAACAAAAGTCTGATGGAGCAAAGTCCAATCGTTTGTACAGAAGTCCAGCGGACTTAAGTCCAAAGTACAAACACGCATGCTCAGAACCAATGCAAAAGATCAACCAGCAATAGCAGAAGTTGCCCAAAGGGTGGCACTTAAGAGCAGAAAACCCACATAGTACATCAATTACGTCACTACGTTTATGTTTGTCGGCTTAAAAAGTCCTGCCATGTGTATGCATAGCAAGTTCACGGCCTACGCCCTTCGGACAAAAATCCACGGAAAAGTCCTATGGAAGTCCGATCGTGTGTATGAGACTTTAGATTCACTTAAAACTATGCAGTGCAAGGGCCTGCCTGATGGGATACATTTTGATTGGTTGAATAAGGTAGGTGCTCATATTACATAGTTTTGCTAAATCTAAATCTAATTTTACAAAGATTGTATAGTCAGATTGTAATGTGTGCGGTACCAAGCATGAATTCAAGTGTGTTCGGAATTCTAGTCCAAATCCACTTGAGCAAGACTACTAGGAGAGTGCCATTGCACTTATCTAATCATATGCAGTTCAGCTGCACAGTTGTAAGTATACATGCCCCTTGTATACATGTGGCTGCCATTGTTGCCAACCTACCAGATTGAAATTTACTGACACAACACCCATAATTTACTGGCACAGACAAGTTTTTACTGGCATTTCCAAAAGTTACAGATTTACATATTTAAGTGCAAATTTCAGTGTTTAGACTACAAACAAGTACAATATGCAATTGGCAATGTGATATTAAGGCAAAAAGCATATTTCTTATTTTATTTTTGATACAGAAAGTAGCTCAGGGACAGGACTCAGGGGGACAAGAAATTAGAATGGGCAGGCACACAGCAGCACAGATGACAATGACACCTCACCGACACAACACGTCCACTCCTGAGTCACAGTGACAGTCTCTCTCCATGACAGGTGCACTCAGTCCACTCCAGTCCAAACAGTAATGACAGTCTTGCTCCCGGGTTGCCTTGCTCCCATCCCACAGATGTCTGGTCGCTCTGCTCACCTCCCTTGCACCATGACATCACATGACATGCTCAGGCAACGCCCCTGCCAGGCCTCTCACCAGCATCGCCCAAACACACTGTAGCAGGCACTTGGATGGTCTTGGTCAGCTCTGGTCTAGAAATGCGCAGGTGCAGTTCTGAGCTGGTCGTCACAGTCATAGTAAAAATACTGACTGTTGGCAACACTGGTGGCTGCACAGTGAGAAGTGCCCCAGCTGCAAATGATTGGCCTAGTATAGTGACGACTTCATGGTAAACAACTGGATTTAGACTAGAATTAAAACATGGTTGAAATCTTCCTTAATCCCTAATGATGACCTTTACTCTGTATGAGGATGACTCTAGGCCCCAGGAGGCGAGAAGTCTCTTGGCGCTGTAAATGTTGCTTCTATGTCAACTGCTTATAATACATGCAGTCTCAAGCAATCTAAGTAATCAACTATGCCTAACTTACTCCTTTGAACTACAGGATACCGATACTCCCTTCCCCCTATGTTGTGTAGATAAGGAGAGGAATGGTTTGTAGTAGGGTTGTCCCGATACCGATACTAGTATCGGTATCGGGACCGATACAGAGCATTTGCGCGAGTACTCGTACTCGCGCAAATGCTCCCGATGCTTCCCCGATACTTTTTTTTTTATGTAGAGTGGCTGGAGAGGAGTCAGTGTCTGGGGAAGGCAGGAGAGGGCGGGGGGAGTGCAGGCGGAGTTTTGCTGTAGAGGGGGCGGGCAGCACACGCTGGGGGGGGGTGTCGGGCCGGTGCGACTGAAGAGGACAGCGTGGAGACAGCGGGCGGCATGGCGGTGACACGGAGGCAGTGACACACAGGCTGAAGCCTGGCTTTCCGGAGGGGGGGGTCCGTCGTCACAGCCGCGCTGGACTGACGGGGGGGTCCGTTGTCACACCCGGGACCCAGCCGCTGCTCTGACAAATCTCGGCTGTGACAGTCTCACAGCCGAGCATACCGCAGCTGCCTTCCCCTCCTCTGTGTATACTACAAGTGCTGTGCACGGCGCACAGCACTTGTAGTATACACAGATGAGGGGGAGGTGACTGTGAGACAGATTTGTCAGAGCAGCGGCTGGGTCCCGGGTGTGACGACGGACCCCCCCGAGTCAGTCCAGCGCGGCTGTGATCTCCTACCCTAAAGAAGCTGTACCTCTCCCCTGTCATCTAATACGTTTAGGTTGTCCCTCTGGGATCTTCACTAGCTACCAAGGCAGCCGCAGTTGGTCGGAGGTGTGGCTGACTCCTCCCACAGACTCCTTTACTCAGGTTGATCTGGCAGCTGAAGAAGGGAAAAGGGGATGAGTGCACACAGCAGCCCAGAAGTCTTCATCACCATCCCTAGCTATATCACCCTAACCTTCCACTATACTGCTTTAACCAACCACTATATTGCCCCATTCTGCCACTATACTGCTTTAAACTGCCACTATATTTCCCCAGACTGCCACTATCCAAACCTGCCACTATATTGCCCCAGCCTGCCACTATACTGCCCTAGCCTGCCCTAACCTGCCACTATACTGCCCTAGCCTGCCACTATACTGCCCTAACCTGCCACTATACTGCCCTAGCCTGCCACTATACTGCCCTAACCTGCCACTATACTGCCCTAACCTGCCACTATACTGCCCTAGCCTGCCACTATACTGCCCTAGCCTGCCACTATACTGCCCTAGCCTGCCACTATACTGCCCTAGCCTGCCACTATACTGCCCTAGCCTGCCACTATACTGCCCTAACCTGCCACTATACTGCCCTAACCTGCCACTATACTGCCCTAGCCTGCCACTATACTGCCCTAGCCTGCCACTATACTGCCCTAGCCTGCCACTATACTGCCCTAGCCTGCCACTATACTGCCCTCACCTGCCACTATACTGCCTTAGCCAGCCACCAAACTGCTGTAGCCAACCACTATACTGCACTAGCCTGCCAATATGTGACTGTCACAAAGCCGAGCAGACCGCAGCTGCCTCCCCCTCCTCTGTGTATACTACAAGTGCTGTGCACGGCGAACAGCACTTGTAGTTTACACAGAGGAGGGGGAGGCGGCTGCGGTCTGCTCGGCTGTGTGACTGTGAGACAGTCACAGCCGAGATTTGTCAGAGCCACGGCTGGGTCCCAGGTGTGACGCCCCCCCCCCGCAAAGCCAGGCTTCAGCCTGTGTGTCACTGCTTCCCTGTCACCGCCATGCCACCTGCTGGTCATCTGAGCAGCCGAGGTGCACAACATTATGGGTCTGAAGTGGGGGGGGGGATCTGTATTGTAGGAGGGGGGGGTGTCTTTATTGTAGGGGTGGTGTCTATTGTAGGGGGGGGTCTGTATTGTAAGGGAGGGTCTATATTGTAAGGAGGAGGTCTGTTTTGTAGGGGGAGGGGGGTCTGCACTGTAGGGGGAGGGGTCTGTGTAACATGTCAACAGCTGAACGTCCCTACACTCATGTTGGTACACCCTGCACTCCGCTGCAGTAAGCAGCAGCAGACATCTTGTCTATATAGGCTGGGTGTAACAAGATGTATGCTGCTGCTTGCTGCAGCGGAGTGCAGGATGTACCAAGATAGGCGTTGCAGCATTTTTTTTTTTTTTTTATAAATTCAGTGTAATTTTTCGCAGTATTTCAGTGCCAGCTACCTGTCAGTGCAATCAGTGCCCACAAGTGCCACCTATCAGTGCAATTAGTGTCATCTATCAGTGCCCACAAGTGCCACCTATCAGTGCAATTAGTGCCATCTCTCAGTGCCCACAAGTGCCACCTATCTGTGCCAGCCACCTATTAGTGCCTATCAGTGCCAGCCACCTGTCAGTGCCACGTATCAGTCCCCATCTGTCAAACTGCCACATGACATTGAAAAAAAAGTATCAGTATTCGGTATCGGCGAGTACTTGGAAAAAAGTATCGGTACTTGTACTCGGTCTTAAAAAAGTGGTATCGGGACAACCCTAGTTTGTAGTTCAGGAAAACAGAGCTGGGTAGGGTTAACAGCATTTGTTGGCACATCGCTGTAAGCTGACAACAGGAAATTAGCAGCTGAATGCATTTCTGCCAGGATCAACAGATATTTTTCTGTATTTGTAGGATCTTTAAAGGGATAAAACACAAGCTCTTGCAAAATATGTCAACCACAATTCGTAACTCTCTCAGCTGTCCTGAGACAAACACACAGTCATTAATGTCTTATCTGCTGACAACAAAAGTGAGTACATTTGGAAGTTGGCGTTGCACCAATTAGGACAGTGCCATTGCCGACGATTTGACATGTGATTTGACATGTCAAGTTGCATTGGCCAAATCGCACCAATGTGAACCAGGGCTTAGTTTGACATCAGCTCCAGCTGCTTCTAAGATTATTCAGAGTTCATTGCACATGCATTTGACCTGCAGGTAACCTCCTTATGACTTGAATTTGACCTTCTTCAAGCATTTTTTGGATTGCTATTTACTTGTATGGGAGTGCAAAACCCCTCTTGACCCGGAAATATCCTGGGATTATTTTCCATGAAGGCAAGTGGAGACAAAGGCAACATTAAGTTACTTTAATATTTGAAAAGTCACAGATTTTAAAGCTATTTATTGTAAGTTGACCCAGTGGCTTCCGTCGATTCACTTGCAGCAACCAAAATAATGGTAAAATTGGGGTAGGGGAGCAACTTGAATTTTTTATATATAAATAAACTTCACAACTTAGAGTAATAATAATTATTAAGATTACATTTTCAGATTCTTGCATAAGGTCAATCATCATGGCCAAGTGTTGCTCAGATTCGGTGCTTTGTTGCAATCAACATTGCATATTTTATGGTCTTTCAGGGAAAACAAGACTACCAAATACTAGGGATATACCGATACCATTTTTTTTACAACATGTACAAGTACCGATACTTTTTTTTAGTTCTCGCCCATACCAATTACCGATACCTCCTGCAACTGTTTTGTTTACACTTGAGCTGTCAGCAATGGTACAAAGCATTACAAAGTTATTTACGGTTATTTTATTTTTACATCTTGCGCTTGTTTCAATGTGAAACCTGTAAATATATGTTAAAGGTGTAAAAATATTACAAAACAAAGCAAACAAAAAAAGTTTTATTTTATTAATAGTTTATAAAAATAGAAGTGAAAAAAAAACTGAAAAATACCAATTAAATAGAGAAGGAGAGGCGCATGCGCTGCAGCTCCCAAGATGGCCGCCGGCTTCGAGAGTTTCGCTCCACCACGGCCCTATTCTAGCCACCGGAGCTCTCAGGGCACCCCCCCCAGCGCTCTCACCGGGATAATCGAGTGGGGGAGACCCCCGGGAACAAACGGATTTCGGCGGCGCCTGTCAGGAGGGACTTAACGCGGCAGATGTCGGCTTCTCCCTGGCCCCCTCAGCTATGCCAAAATGGAGGTGGCACAGCGAGGCCTGCATTTGGCGGATGACACTGAGGAATCTATTAGTGACCAGGACCTTGTCCCACCGCCATCCCCAGGTACTGATTACCCCCCCCCCCTGCCCCAGGCCACTGAATCCCTGCTGGGAAGGCTGAACGCAGGGCCCCCTTCTACCACCATGCTAGATCCCCATACAGGCCTATTGCTGGAGTTCAGTGATGCAGCAGAATCCACTCCCACCCCCACTGACTTTTCTTCCATGATGGAAGCCTTTGCACAAATGCTCTCCAAAAGCTTAGCCCTTAATGAAGCCCAGATCACTTGATCCATCCATGCGGATCTGCAGCAGATTATGGACACAATTAAGAAAAAGGCTGATCAAGCTGTAGCTCGAATTAATCAAAACACAGCCAGGATGCAAGATGTTCAGGATCAATTAGAAACTGCCTTTGCCAAGATCGACGATCTTGAGAACCGATAAAGACGCTATAACTTTAGGCTCAGGGGGCTCCCCGAATCGGAGAAGGAGGTGCAGGCAGCTGTGAAATCCTTCATTAAAAGCCTTATCCCAGATATTGCAGACCACTGCCTGGAGCTGGACAGAGCTCACAGGGCTCTGAAACCTCACTTTTATTCAGTAAAGGAGGAAGTGATGGAAAAAAAACAGGAACTCGGAAAACCTTACACTGAATGGTCACAAAATTCAGATTTTTGCCGATCTTTCCCCATACACGGTGCAGAAAAGGCAATCGCTTAAACCGTTGTTGCAGCTTCTGATGGAGAAGGAAATCACTTACAGATGGTCTTTCCCCCTACGCCTGAACTTTTCCTTCAAGAACAAAAGCTATAGCTTCTCCTCTCTGGCTGAGGGTGAGCGACTGCTGACACATCTGGGGATTCTGTCCCAGGACCCCCCACCTATGCAGACCGGCAGGAGCAATCTGGCCTCTACAAAGAGCCCCCCCACCAGCAAGCCCTCTGCAGCACACCTGGCTGAAGCAAGGCTCCAAGGAAACTCTCCCGACTTGATGGCCGTTCCCCCTTTTTTGGATCAGGGATCTGATCTGTGACATTTCCACTCTTCAACATTGCTTTCGTTTTGGTGTGACTTACCCGCTTCTCCCCCTTTATTTGCAGGTTGCTCGGCTGGGCCATTTCTCCTGGACTGGGGCTGAGGTGGGTGGGTTTTGCCCATTCTATGCTCAGGAAACTTGCGGGGGTGGCGGATCGCCCATGGAGGTCTTTTCCCTTTAGCGTGCTGATGGTTCCGTTGAGGATTCTCTCAGTTCTCGACTGTTTTGCATTGTTTTGCTTTGAATTCGGGTTTTTTTTGTTTTGTTTGTATCGTTTTAAGGTAACTGTTCTGATACCGAAAGTGTTTTACTGATGGAATCCTCTGGGCGGCTGGCTGAGGCTCCGCCTCCCGTGGGCCAGAGAATGGTGTTTATAATGCTCCCTGGGGTGTCCCCCATACTGAGCTGACTGTAATGGTTCATGCTCCGTTTGTGTCCCGCTTTCTCCCCGCGGTCCCTGGCCCAATGAGAGGGGGCAGGTTGGGGGGGGCGGAGTTCGAGGGGGGTGTCTGGTGTCTTTAGTTTAATATTGTGTGTTAATTGCTGGGGCGCTCTGTTTCCTTAGATCATCGTGGGCTCCAGTCCGAGCCTTCAGTTCAATAGGTTTTTGGGTGGTTGGGCTGTGGTGGACCCAGTGCACCTCATTTTAAGACCGGGAGCGCTTATTGTGCTCCTAGGTTCTTTCACAAATTCCCTATATCCAGGGAACTCCAGTCCTCTCAGGTTTGAGGGTAAGAGATGGCTAGTCCATCCCGGTCCCTGGGTGGGAGGAGGTCAGGGGACCTCCGGGTTCATTTTTTTTTTGTTTTCACTTTGTTAGTTCAGTTCAGTCATTTTGTTTGGTTTGCCAATGTGTAACCAGCTTCTCTTTCTTCCCTTCTTTTTTCACACCTTTTCTGCCTGCTCCTCTTGTTGCTGTTTGTCTGAGTCTCCACAGAGTCTGCAGCTGTCACAGGCCTCACATCCAAGGGCCCGGGTATATTTGCACTTCAGGCTTTCTGGTGAGTACCGCTCTTTAGATCAAGGAGTGCCTCGATATTTTGTTCTAGTCCTACCTACTCTGATCCATGCCTAATGCACAATCTTCTACACCCTCCCTCAAGATAGTTTACCATAATGTTCTGGGTCTTAACTCACCCGTTAAACGTAGGAAGCTTTTCCAGCAATACCAATTCATGCATGCCGATATTCTCCTGTTACAGGAAACCCACTTCCCAGCCACGTTTAAAACCGCTCTCCTCCATCAGCATTACCCTCAATTTTTCCTAGCTTCAGCAGATAATAAGATGAAGGGGGTGGCCATATGCTTTGCTAAACACATTAATCTCTCTCAACCGGAGGTTGTGGTGGACCCGCAAGGGCGCTACATCCTGGTCTCAGGTCACATTGACGGAGAGCTTTATACCTTTGTCTCATACTACACCCCAATTTTTTTGACTCTTTACTGCACACTGCACTGGGAGAGCATCTCAAGGGGACAGTGTTCATTGGTGGAGACTCTAACACCACCTTTGATTTCTCGCTGGATAAATCCAGGAATGGGAAACCGATACCCAAGCGTCCCTCCAAACAAAGCGTTAAAATTGCTAAACTGTTAAACTCTGCAGGGTTGATCAATGTTTGGAGAGAGGTAAACCCTCATACAAAGGACTATACACATTTCTCTGCCCCACACAACTCATTTGCCAGAATAGACCACATTTTCACACGCTCATCCACAATTCCTTTAATCAGAGGTTCCAAGATCACAGAAACTCCCCTCTCGGATCACTCGACGTTCTCTTTGATCATGTTGCGATCTTCGGGTGTTCGAGTGCCCCCTCATTGGCGTCTGTAGGAGTCCCTACTGAGTGACCCTATACAGTGTACCCTTCTGGAGGCAGCAATTAAGGAATATTTCCTTCTCAATGCGATGAGTGAGGTCTCGGCGGCTACCGTCTGGGCGGTGCACAAGTCAGTTATTCGGGGAAAAATCATTCAGATGGTTTCGAAACTCAGGGCGGAACACAGGACAGACACGCTGAAGCTTACGGAGGACTTTCGTTCTCTTGCTAAAGCACACAAAAAACATCCCAGTCTCTTGGAAATCTAGACTGGACCCGAGCTCTAATTAACTTGAAACTGACGACTGATGCAGAAAGGCACCTTAGATGGACCGGGGCAAAAGTTTATTCTCAGAAAGACAATATTGGGTCTAAATTAGCGGTAAAGCTGAGCCCTAAACCACGTGCCCTAAAGTTCCCTAAAATTCGGGCGACCTCAGGGGACCTGACGCAGAACCCGAATAAAGATTATGGATACTTTTTTACAGTTCTCCTCTGACCTTTACAAACCTAACAGACCTCCTCAGGACTCATGGAGTAAAAAATGTTTAGACGAGCTCCCTTTGCCCACCCTGTCCACGGAGCATAGGAATCTCCTTGAGAATCCGTTTACCCCAGAGGAAATACTGAACACCATTAAATCCCTTAAGCTTGGTTCCTCACCTGGTCCGGAACTGTTTTTCCACTGGTTATTACAAAAAATTTGGACCTTGTCTGGCACCGCACATGGCTCGGTTATTCAACTCTCTCAGGGAGGAAAACCCCTTGAGTTTGGAGCTGAACTCTGCATATATCTCGGTGATTCCCAAACCGGATAAAGACGCTAGTGAAGTAAGTAATTACCGCCCTATCTCGCTAATCAATAAAGATATCAAAATTATGACCAAGATCCTGGCTAATAGGGTGGCAAGTTGTATTGCTACATACATTCATAAAGATCAGGTGGGTTTCATCCCTGGGAGACAGGGTCCGGACCAGATCAGACGGGCCATTGACATCATTTCGCTTCTCAGATCGCAGTGGGATGGGGGACCACCGCAGAAAGGTTTTCTTCTCTCCATAGACCTTCACAAGGCCTTTGATTCGATTGACTGGGCATACCTGTCTGATATCTTGGGGAGGTGGGGCTTCGGTCCATATTTCTTAAACTTGATCCAAGCAATTTATTCGAACCCCATTGCCCAGGTTCGCCTAATGGGCAGATTCTCAGACTCTTAACATTGGCAGGGGTACCAGACAGGGATGCCCGCTCTCCCCCCTCCTCTTCGCGATGGCCATAGAGATGCTAGCAATTGCTCTTAGATCGGTGTGTTTTAGGAGTTGCGAGCTGGAGGGGTCTATGCTCCATACTTGGTGGTCCTGCCCCCGCATTAGATCATTCTGGCAGAAGGTTTTCCGTACCATTAGCTCCTTAACAGCGGTGGCTGTGCCCACCCAGGCATAGCTCTTTTAAACCAGTGTATTCCTAATTTACCCAAACATTTCCAGGCTTTATCGTTTTTCATACTTTTGGGAGCCAAAATATCCATTGCCAAAGCCTGGATGAAACCCACTGTATCATGGCTGAGTTTACACATTTAATGCTATTGCCATCCTCACTTATCCACTGTCAGGTCACCTGTGGCCAGGTGACAAGTGCACCCTGTAGGGGTCAGGGATGCACCACAGGGAAGTGAACCCTATAGCCGACTACTGCTGGCAGGGAGGAAGCGTAACCCAAGATCACCCAGGGCGCGGAGTCTAAGACCCAGTTTTGTATTCACCAGAGCCCTTGGTGGTAGGGATGGTCTTGGCCGCAACTGGGTCCAGGTCGCGTTCCCGGGATTCCTCAAGTCACACTCCGCAGGGAGAAGGGGGAAGCAGCCAGCAGGACAAACAGTGGTGATGGACAGGCCGAGGTCAGGGCAACAGGCAGACAAGGATAACCGTGGAACATGCAAATAGTCAGGGGCACAGGCAGACAGGGAAGTCGGGGACAAGCCAAAACGGTACACGGAAGATGATCGTAGCACTCTGCAACCAGGAACTAGCAATACACTGCAGACAGGAACTGAGCATAGGAACACTGTTGAACAGCACTGCAGACCTGTAGAGAAAAGGTTAATATAGGCTTCCTGGGATGGACTAGGGTGGAGCCATACAGGAAGAGGAAGTGATAAGAAGGGAAACCAGAACAGGATCTGCCTCTAATGAACACATGGAGATCAGGTAGGCAGACAGACATGATGCATATTCATGACAGTACCCTCCCTCTTACGAGGCCTCCCCCTTCCCTGCCTGGGTCCGGGTTTAGAGGGAAACTTCAGATGAAAATTCTTCAATAGACGAGGTGCAAAGACCTCTGATGCAGGAACCCAAGACCTCTCCTCAGGACCAAAGCCTTTCCAATGAACAAGGTACTGAAGAGCGCCTCTACAGAGTCGGGAATCCAGTACTTGACTGACCTCATATTCCTGATTCTCCTCAGAGACTGGTGCCGTGGTGGGGAGAGGACGAGAGAACCTATTAAGGACTAAAGGCTTCAGAAGGGAAACATGGAAGGAGTTAGAGATTTTGAGGTTTTTGGGAATCTGAAGCTTGAAACAAACTGGATTCAGCTTAGCCATTATGGTGTATGGACCAATGAATCTTGGAGCAAACTTCAGAGAAGGAACTCGGAGCTTGATGTTTCTGGTGGAGAGCCAGACTTTGTCCCCTGGTTGAAGAGAAGGCGGTTTACGCCTGCGGCGGTCAGTAAAGCCTTTGAATTTGTCGGCAGCTGCCCGGAGGGAATCATGGACGTCGCTCCAGATGGAATTGAATGACTCTTGAGCTGAAGCCAAAGCTGGGATATCCAGAGAACAGGTCATGGGAAGTGGAAGTTGAGGATGTCTTCCATAAACTGAGAAAAAGGGTGTTCTCTGCGAACTGGTATTCACATGATTGTTATGGGAAAATTCCGCCCATGGAAGTAGAGAGGACCAATCGTCATGATGAGCGGAGACTAAGGTACGAAGAAAAACCTCTAACTCCTGATTAACCCTCTCCGTCTGCCCATTGGATTGAGGATGGTAAGAAGAGGAAAAATCCAAAGCAATATTGAGGGATTTTCAAAAGGCTCTCCAAAAACGAGACGTAAATTGAACACCCCTGTCCGAAACAATATGAGAAGGAACCCCATGAAGACGGAAAATCTCTCGAACAAAAATGGGGACCAAAGCAGGAGCAGAAGGCAGACCAGGAAGGGGAACAAAATGTGCCATTTTGGAGAACCGATCGACTACCACCCAAATGACCGTATTACCGTCAGACAGTGGAAGATCGGTGATAAAATCCATGGCAATGTGAGCCCAGGGCTCCTTGGGAATGGGCAAGGGCATGAGGAGACCAGCAGGAGCTTGTGTGGAGGATTTGAACTGAGCACAGACATGACAAGCCTTGACATAGTCTTTAACCTCTGAGCGGAGATTTGGCCACCAATAGTGACGACTAATGAGTAGGAAGGACCGGAGGAAACCAGCATGGCCCGCCACCTTGGAATCATGTCCCCAACGAAGGATCTTGGCTCTTAGCTCAGTGGGGACAAAGGTCTTACCAGGAGGAATTTTTGAGTCCAGGGTGGTAGAATGGGCAACAATGCATGAAGTTGGAATGATCGGCTCAGGTTCAAGAGTGAGATCTTCGTCCAAGGTGTCAAAGGATCTAGAAAGCGCATCAGCCCGACCGTTGCAGGAACCAGGTTTGTATGTAATCGTGAAACTGAAACGGGAAAAGAAGAGACTCCACCTGGCCTGTCTGGGATTCAGACGTTTAGCATTCTGTAAGTACTGTAGATTCTTGTGATCGGTGAAGATCGTTATGGAGTGAGGAGAACCCTCCAAAAGATGACGCCACTCTTCTAGCGCCAATTTAATTGCGAGAAGTTCCCGGTCACCGATGGCATAATTTCTCTCTGCCTGAGAATTTTTTTGGGAAAAGAACGCACATGGTTGACGTCTCTTCTCAAAAAGTTGAAGAAGCACCGCTCCCACTCCCACTGAAGAAGCGTCCACTTCAATAAAGAATGCCTCCTCAGGGTTTGGTCTCCTCAAAAGAGGTCCAGAGACGAAGGCCTGTTTCAGATCGTGAAACGCAGAGACAGCTTCGGGAGGCCAGTCTTTGGCATTAGCACCCTTCTTGGTCAAAGCGATAATAGGCGCGGCAATGGAAGAATAATTCCTGATGAACTGCCTAAAATAATTTGTGAAACCAAGAAAGCGCTGTGTGGCCTTGAGGCTAGCAGGAAGAGGCCAATTGGTAATGGCTAAGACCTTCCCAGGATCCATACGAAGGCCCAAGCTTGAAACAAAGCATCCTAGAAACAGGACCTCAGAACATTCAAAGGAGCATTTCTCCAGTTTGGCATAGAGATTATTCTCTCTGAGGCGCTGGAGTACAGTGCGAACATGGTTCCTGTGGACATGCAGATTTTCTGAAAAGATTAGAATGTCATCCAGATAGATGACAACAAACTGGTACAGCAGGTCCCTGAAGATTTCGTTGACAAAGTTTTGAAACACGGCTGGGGCATTACATAACCCGAAAGGCATGACCAGATACTCATAATGGCCGTCTCGAGTGTTAAACGCAGTCTTCCACTCATCACCTTCTCGTATTCGAATGAGGTTGTACGCCCCCCTGAGATCCAACTTAGTGAAAATGGAGGCACCCCTCAACCTATCGAACAATTCAGATATCAAGGGTAAGGGGTAACGATTCTTAATAGTAACAGCGTTTAATCCTCGATAATCAATACAGGGTCTCAAGGTACCATCCTTCTTGGCAACAAAAAAGAACCCTGCTCCTGCAGGCGATGACGATTTCCGAATGAAACCTCTGTCAAGGTTTTCTGCGACATACTCAGACATGGCCTGGGTCTCTGGGATGGACAAAGGGTATGTGCGACCCCTGGGCAGAATTGCTCCAGGAACAAGGTCAATGGCACAGTCAAAAGATCTGTGGGGAGGAAGCACCTCGGCTGATTTCTTACAGAACACATCCCGGTAATCGCTGTAAGCAGTGGGAAGATCCGAAGATACTGATGTGGTAGCAACCGGAAGTTCCCCCTTAGGAGTCACCTTGGAAAGACATGACGAGAAACATGAAGGACCCCAAGCCAGAATCTGCCCAGAAGCCCAGTCCACATGGGGAGAGTGGAGCTGTAGCCAAGGAAGGCCCAATACAATGGGAGTGGAGGCTTTAGTTAGGATGAGAAAGGATATCCACTCCTGGTGGAGAATCCCTATCGACATCCTAATGGGTAGTGTCTGAAAGTGAATAGGACCCCCTGGGAGAATAGTGCCATCAATTGCCGAGACTACCAGCGGCGTAGTGAGGGGTGAAAGGGTAAGCTTCATAGAAGAAGCAGTTCTCCAGTCCATAAAGTTGCCGGCAGCCCCGGAATCCAGATATGCAGAGATCGATAGGGGAGAAGTGCCTACATGAAGGGACACCGGAAGGAGCAGACGGGAAGGTGATGTTTCTGGGTCCAATACTCCACCTTCTAAATGTATTAGACCTGAGCGTTTCCCGGGCGAAGCGGGCAGGAGGCACGAAGATGGCCCTTGCCTCCACAATAGAGGCACAAGCCCAGAGTTCTGCGTCTAGCACGTTCTTCGGGTGTTAGTCTGGTCCGGCCCAACTGCATAGGTTCCTCAGCAGGCAGGGGATGGTCTACGGGACGAAGTGAGGGAAGCACAGACTGACTACGACCTAGGGAGTGCTGGTGTCTTTTCTCAATGGACCTCTCCTGAAAACGAATATCAATCTGATTGCACAGGGAGATGACATCGTCCAGACCGACGGGGATGGTTCTTCCCGCTAATTCGTCCTTCACTCGGTCAGAGAGGCCATGTAAAAAGGTAGCGACCAGGGCCTCATTGTTCCAGCTCAATTCAGCTGAGAGTATACGGAACTGAAGAGCATATTGACCCACTGAACGAGATTCTTGGCGGAGACGTAGCAGAGCACTGGCTGCTGAAGAGGCCCGAGCCGGCTCTTCAAAGATGTTCCGAAAGAGCTTTAGGAAGTTGAACAGGCTGGAAACTACCGGATCATTCCTCTCCCACATAGGGGCAGCCCAGGCTAAAGCTTCACCGGAAAGGAGGGAAATAATATAGGCTACCTTTGCCCGATCAGACAAGAAGTTTTGAGGCTGTAGTTCAAAATGGATGGTGCACTGGCTAAGAAACCCCCTGCAGGCCTTGGAGTCTCCAGAAAAACGGACTGGAGGTGGTAGCTTCAGCGAATGCGACTCTGCGACTGGTGCGACGGGCGCAGCCGCTGCCGCTGGTTGTACTTGGGGTTGTAGATTCGGGGCTCCCAACGAGGTCTGAAGCTGATCAAAGCGGGAAGCCAGATCCTGAAGGAAACGCATCACCTGAGCCTGATTAGCTTCATGCGTCTCGAGTCTGTGAACAACGCCCTGTAATGGGTCATCTGCAGGAAGCGGCACGTCGGCCGGGTTCATGGCTGTTCAAACTGTCAGGTCACCTGTGGCCAGGTGACAAGTGCACCCTGTAGGGGTCAGGGATGCACCACAGGGAAGTGAACCCTATAGCCGACTACTGCTGGCAGGGAGGAAGCGTAACCCAAGATCACCCAGGGCGCGGAGTCTAAGACCCAGTTTTGTATTCACCAGAGCCCTTGGTGGTAGGGATGATCTTGGCCGCAACTGGGTCCAGGTCGCGTTCCCGGGATTCCTCAAGTCACACTCCGCAGGGAGAAGGGGGAAGCAGCCAGCAGGACAAACAGTGGTGATGGACAGGCCGAGGTCAGGGCAACAGGCAGACAAGGATAACCGTGGAACATGCAAATAGTCAGGGGCACAGGCAGACAGGGAAGTCGGGGACAAGCCAAAACGGTACACGGAAGATGATCGTAGCACTCTGCAACCAGGAACTAGCAATACACTGCAGACAGGAACTGAGCATAGGAACACTGTTGAACAGCACTGCAGACCTGTAGAGCAAAGGTTAATATAGGCTTCCTGGGATGGACTAGGGTGGAGCCATACAGGAAGAGGAAGTGATAAGAAGGGAAACCAGAACAGGATCTGCCTCTAATGAACACATGGAGATCAGGTAGGCAGACAGACATGATGCATATTCATGACATCCACCTAGTGGTAATTTGCTGATGGCCAGGGGTGGGGCGTTGTGTTCGCTTTTCCCGAGAGGCAGTGTGATCCCGTTGGGGTCTCTCGGGGATGGAAAACGATGCGCCTGCCCCGCTGGGGCGTTTCCTCAGGAATGTTTTAGGGTGGTTAACTGTTCTATGGCGGGTAGATTTTCCTTGCTTGCGGATGGCCGCCTATTATACTCACTTATGTCATTGGTGAAAGGTTTATGTGATTTTCACCCCAGGATATGGAAGGTACTGTCTTTGTGAATGACATTAATTTGTTGTAACTTTCCCTATGATACCTGTTATGTTTTTGAAAATCTTCAATAAAAATTATTGAAACTAAATAAAGGAGAAGAAGGAGTTAATTAGGGCTGCTTAGAGTACATTAAGGGTAAATAAGGAACACAGGAACATTTAATAAAAAATAGCAAAAAGAAAAATGTTTTATTGAAAAGTTGCTTTAAACTGACTTCATCTGCAGATCGAAGTTCATCCGTAGATGAATAAACATAATGGTACAATGTTTATTTTTATGTTTCAGCAGCTGAGCAATATTGTTGATAAACATTGGCCAGCTGCTTTTTTTTTTTTTGACAGCTCCAAATGCCAGGACTTTGTGTACACTTCAGCTGTCAACAGGGTAACCTCGCTGACAACTGAATGAGTCCTCTGTTGTTAAGGATGCGGTGGCCCTGCTTTTTAACATCCAATAATTGCTGGCTTTTTTATTTATTTTTTACATTTTTTTACATTTCAGCTTTCAGTGGGGGAATCCAGCTGACAGCTGAAAGAACCACACCTGAATGTATCGGTTTCAGGTATCAGAGCATTTGCACAAGTACCGATACTCGTGCAAATGCTTAGTATGGGAACTGTGATTGTAAGCTCCTTGAGCACAGGGATGGATGTGAATGTAAAGTTCTGCATAAATTGTCAGCTCTATATAAATACAGTACCTGTAAAAAATAAATAAATACATAAAAAATCAAATAAATATTATCTAAAGTGTATGGATTCTGGTATGTCTTGAAGAAGACTGCAGAAAATGTGAAGTAGAGCGACCTGATATGTAATGTGGCAGTAGACTTTCACAGAACAATTTTCAACCATGCTCAAGTCAAACCACACTGTATTCCTGAAAGTACACAGGTCTTTTGACAGTTCTTTTTTCATGATTACATTTAAAAAACAGCTGGTCAATGAACTATCTGATGAGGCTTCCTTAAAATTGACACCACAAGAATTGAAATTTGTGAAATATAGTTGTGAAAGAACCTCTGTAAAACGGTAAGATTTGTTGGTATTTCTGTATGAATCTCTTCTAAAATGTGATATAATTTGCACCTGAAGATAGAAAACACTCCACGTCAACTAATTATTTAAATTTCAATTCTATCATTGAACAAATGGTATACCCAATCAATGTATTTGATGGAAAAAAGTATGTGAAAAAAAGTATGTGAACTTTTATAACATGCCATCTTGAGAAGAGGTTAGTATGAATATGGCATGCGTTGCTTATTCCAGTCAATTCAGAATGGGACTGGAACCTGTCCTTCCAAAATAAAAAAATAAAATAAAAAAAAAATTGTATATTCCTGTAGGAGTTCATTTTATTTCATCTCAGGAATAGTTTGAAAAATCTTCTGCCTTACAGAAACATGAACAGTTATTACATACTATTTAGCAGTTAATATTTTGAATTTCCCTCTAGACCTATATTACTAAAATGTATTGTGTAAATTTATGGATGTAAGAAAACCCCAGAAATATTAAAAATAGCCTTTTTCCTGACAATATCCGTATGAGACTAAAGATATGTATCAGTAATGAGGGGATGAAAAGCAAGCAGTATTAGATGAAATCCAGTAGATAGGTTAAAACATGCTGAACAGAAAAGAAAACTCTAGGAAAATGTTTTGACAAAAATAAAACTGATTTATTCAAATTATGTACAGTATTTGTGAAACTAACGCATGTATGAATTTAACTTTGAATATGTCCTGGCATCATCCATAAAGCCCTGTACAGCAGCTCTCAAAAAGTAAGAGAGAGGGCTAGTAGTGTCAACCTAACTTGACCCTGAACCTGCTTACAGAAGAGGAGAGCACAGTTTTAGAAAGTAATGCATATTTCATCCATTTTTTTTTATATAAAGATTTCACTACTGGCTGAGTCAATGGAGACCACATTTTGGTAAATGCTAAATGAGAGATTCCCAGCTGCAGTTATGTAAATTTACAGCTGAGAATCCAGGGTCAAATAATTAACCAAATGTGGTCAATGACATCACCAGGGATTGCTGGTGGTACATTCAAAGTATTTCAGCAGAAAATCTATCGTTTAGGCCCCATACACACGGGAGGATTTATCCGCGGATACGGTCCAGCGGACCGTTTCCGCGGATAAATCCTCTCGAGGATTTCAGCAGATTTTAATGCGATGGAGTGTACTCACCATCGCATTGAAATCCGCGCCGAAATCCTCCGGCGATGACGTGTCGCGCCGTCGCCGCGATTATGACGCGGCGACGTGCGCGACGCTGCCATATAAGGAATTCCACGCATGCGTTGAATCATTGCGACGCATGCGGGGGATCCCTTCGGACGAATGGATTCGGTGAGTCTGTACAGACCAGCGGATCCATCCGTTGGGATGGACTTCAGCAGATGGATATGTTGTGCATGTCAGCAAATATTCATCTGTTGGAAATCCATCCCAGGGGAGATTTATCCGCGGAAAAAGATCCGCTGGCGTGTACACACCATAGGATCTATCCGCTGAAACCCATTTGCTGGGATTTATCTGCGGATGGATTCTATGGTGTGTATGGGGCCTTAGAGGCAGGAATGCTTCATGTACAAATCAGTGGAAGACAGGTCACTGTGGTTGATGCGAATTACTTCTCTGGATGCTATGGTTATCACAGGACATACTTCTGCTTTTAGTTTGGTATATATTTAAAAAAAAAAATTCTTTAGTGAATAGGTAAAAGATAATAATGCACCACTGTACTGGGAGGGGGTGGGTATATGGTGAACCCTTATTATAAAGGCTGTTTCCAGACTCCACCATATGTTCACCTATTACCCCCACCTACCCCTCAGCATCAAGACAACGGTACTTTGCAAGGTGTGGAGGTACCTTGCCACCACCCCCAACCCCCAAGCCAATGTTGAAAGGCATGTGGCCTTATATGGTATATGAAGGTGGGAGCACATGCTTGCTACTCTCTCTATATTAGCCAACCAGACTTTATGCCTGAATATGAGTCTTGTTGAACACTTCAATCCATTTTCTTTTTCTTTTTTTATTACCACATACCCCTTCAACTGTGGGGAGGTTTCTGTGTAATTTTGGTGATAGTATATTGCCAAATTAGGAACCAGTCCTGTACTAGTTTATAATTTACCAATGTAAAAAGACTCCCACTGATTATAAAGAGCCGTGTGTGCATAATTACCACTATGTGCACTTTTTTTGCCAAATGCAGTGCACTTTACCATTTGCCATGTTTGGTTCTAGCATTTCAAGACTGTCATGTTTATGTTCCTAGATACAAACAGCACCATATGAATAAGCCATACCCTTTTTGGCGCAGCATACAAAGTATGCCACTTAGGCTACTTTCACACTGAGGCGTTTTACAGGCATTTTTGCGCTAAAGATAGCGCCTTAAAAGCTCCTGTAACCTGCCTCTTCTGCAGCCCCAGTGTTAAACCCTGTGTGCTTTTACACTGAGGCAGTGCGCTTGCAGGATGGGAAAAAAAGTCCTGCAAGCAACATCTTTTGGGCGGTGCTGGAGCAGTGTATACACCGCACCTAAATCGCCCCTGCCTTTGAAATCAATGGAGCGTCTGTACAGTGCTTCAGCAGCGGCACTTTACAGGCACTTTTAATCCTTTCCTTGGCCACTAGTGGGGGGGTTAAAAGCGCCCCACTACCGGCCGAAAAGCGCCACTATAACAGCGGTAAAGCGCTGCTGAAACAAGTGGCGCTTTAAGGCTAACCCCCACTGCCCTAGTGTGAAAGTAGCCTGATGCTGCGTAGACACACAACCGTTTTTCAGGTTGTAAAAAATGAAATTTTTAATGGTCTAGAAAAACAAGGTTTTTTGCAACCCGATCGTTAAAACAGCATTGCCTACACACGGTCGTGAAAAAAATGCTCTAGCAAAGCGCGGTGACGTACAACACGTACGATGGCACTATAAAGGGGAAGTTCCATTTGGATGGCGCCACCCTTTGGGCTGCTTTTGCTGATTTCGTGTTAGTAAAAGACAATTCGTGCTTTTCTGTCTGTTACAGCGTGATGAATGTGCTTACTCCATTACGAACGCTAGTTTTACCAGAACGAGCGCTCCCGTCTCATAACTTGCTTCTGAGCATGCTCAGTTTTTTCAGGTCGTTAAAGCCTACACACAACCATTTTTTATACGACGTTAAAAACAACAACGTTAAAAACCTAGTGAAAAATTAGAGCATGTTCGAAATTTTTAATGGCCATTTTTTACATTGTGAAAATGGCTCTGGAGCCCACACACGATCGTTTTTAATGACATTAAAAAAAAGTCATTTTTTACAACCCGAAAAACGGTCGTATGTACGCGGCATAGGTCCCTTACCCTTCTCCACTCAACCCCCTGCGACCATCTTTACATACACAGTAGGATGTGTGTTCTAAGCCTGTCATGTGCATCCACCTGTGCTTTAGGACCCCAGGGCTGATTGGGCATTTGTCACATTTAAGGGTGGTTTTGGCAGGATCTGAATAACCTGCTGGTGGCACTGTGGTTCCCTGGGTGGAAAGTTGTAGTTCCAGTGTCCACCAGTGGTTGTCTCCCAGCAGCCAGCAGGTTCTGGTAATCAGTCCCCACTGCTGGCTGCTGGGAGGTACCTAGTTCTCCTTGCATCAGTGTTTTGTCAGGAATCTGCAACAGAGATGGCCAGATCTAACTGACTCCACTTAGAAACTGAGACCAGACTATATATAGTGAAGTAAATTTATTAACAATAAAACAAATACATCAACACACCAAACAGGAAACAATCAAATGTGAATATACAACTGAACTACAACCATATAACCAAAATGCCTAACTAAGTAATAGTGTTGTAGCTGAAGTCGAGACTCATCAGACCAGGCATCATTTTTCTAATCTTCTATTATGCAATTTTGGTGAGCCTGTGGGAATTGTAGCCTTCCTGTTCTAAGCTGACATGAGTGGTACCTGGTGTGGTCTTCTGCTTCTGTAGCCCATCTGCTTCAAGGTTCGATCTGTTGTGCGTTCAGAGATGGTAATCTGCAAACCTTGGTTGTGACAAGGGCTTATTTAAGTTATTGTTGCCTTTCTATCATCTAAAACTAGTCTGCCCATTCTCCTCTGACCTCTGATGTCAACAAGGCATTTTTTCCCCACACAATTTACGCTCACTGGATATTTTCTCTTTTTCAGACCATTCTCTGTAAACCCTAGAGATGGTTATGCGTAAAAATTCCAGTAGATCAGCAGTTTTTTAAATTCTCAGACCAACCTGTCTGGCACCAACAATCATATACTGTACATCATATGTATATTTAAATCCTTGGGAAGTGGTGGTGATATCTGGACCATGGCGGCAACTACAGAAATTATCCAGGTATCATTTTGTTCAGCCGGCAATTCTCTACATGGTAAATGCAATAAAAGTGACTATACAGCCGTCCAATCACTTTTACAGGCAGCATTATAACTTATTAAAACAAATCAATGTCTTAGAACATGCTCAGATTTTTAACCTACTGGGAGCGATTGACAACATAATGATTTTTTTTAAAAGGAACCTAACAACAACAACAAAAAAAAAGAATCAGGATGATTTTTAATGCCAAGATCTGTCTTCTTGGTATTTTAGTTCTCTCATTTTGAAAAGATCTGGGTGTTTGTGGTTAATGTTAGACAGCCTCGCAATTTGGTTAACCATTTCTCCACAGTTGGAACATTTTTTCAAAGAATATTCCAACACCTAAAACATGGCATTGATCCTAAGTACAAATTAAATTAACAACAGAATCTGTTCCACATTTTAGGATGGCCAAATCAGGATAAGTTAAAGTCCCGACCTCGTTCTTTTTGAAATGCCATAGAATAATAAAGCTCCAAAAATATTTTGTGCTTTGCACAGCAGCAAATAAAAAGAAGAAAAGCAGGTTTTATCTTGCTATAAAAATTAGCATGAATTATCTGAGAGACAATAGCCACAAATATTGTCCATTGGCTGGAAAATATATAAGCAGATAGTTAGGCCACAAAATAAGAGGGATAAACAATCTTTTAGATTGTACACTGTTTGTCAAACAGAGCCCTCCTAACCCCTTTGAGTTGAATAGTATTGTAGCTGTACTATTTCCCTTTATATCATAAAGCACTGCACAAACTGTTGGTGCCATATTAGTGCGGTACAGAAATAAGAATTCAATTGCTGGGCAAGAGAACCTATTGCGGACGGGAACACAGAACACTTGGGTGTTGGCGAGTCTGAGGGCGGGGTTACCTCACCAAACGGCGCCCACTGTTCTTCTAAAAAAACTCTGGACCATGGTCAAGTCTAGCTTGCGGATCAAGCTACACCCCATTATGGCATAGTCCTAATCTAGCAGAAATATTCAAATTGGACGGTTTCCAGTTATGGAGGCTGGCTGGTATTTGCAATATTGCCTAATTGTATACTCAAAACGTACTAAAATCATTCCTGGAATTACAGACAGAATTCAACCTCCCAGACATCAATTTTATAGATTTATAAATTTATCTTCATAGATATCTTTAGATTCGACATGCTCTACAAGCCCAGGGTCGGATTTCCACTCTCCTACTTACCAGTCATCCCCTGATACAGGCCGTTTTTTTTTTCGGTCAGGAGAAAAAGGGCCTAATATCTCATATATATTCTTGTCTATTATCATCCATACAAGATTCAGCGACTTTACTGAGTAGAAGGGGCTGGACAGAGGACCTAGGGGACGTTATTGGCGAAACCTTGGACATATGTTTGCAAGCAGGACCAACTCTGTATCGCAATCGCATAGACTGCCCCACTTATTTTTACTGCAAAGGGCCTACCGTACACCTATACAACTGTATCATTGGGGAAGGAGAGACTCATCTATATGCCCTTAACATTGTGGGGAGGAGGGGTCGCTCATTCACCTGATGTGGCGCTGTCCCAGGTTGCACCGGTATTGAGAAAATTTGAAAAGAGAATCTAGATTAGAGACTCATCCTGGTGATTCCTGTCACATCCCAAATATGCATATTGTAAGGAAAAAGATGCCCCAAGGGATAATACGGACAGGAATTGAGCCAGAAGGGCAACAAATAGAAATAGGTAAATATGTAAAAATATACACATTTTTATTGGTAGAAAATATAATAGTGTATTAAAAACAATCATAACAAAAGAGGCATGATCATATAAAAATACACAGATCCAGCTGTGTAAAATGTAAATGGCAACATAAACTCTATAACAGGCAATTTAATTCCTATTGTTATATGTATATATCCTTCTTCAGAGGTTGAGTACAAGCTTGCTGATGTATTTCTATACAGGAAAGATATATATATATATATATATATATATATATATATATATATATATGTATAGGTAAAGCAAGTTTTTTTGCTCATTATTTTCAGAGAAGCAGACACATTGCACCGGTATTGGGGTGATATCACTGAGGTTATCTCCTCATTCTATCAAGTCAGGGTCCCTTTAGATCCCCTAATATGCATCTTGGGAGTGGTAGATGAAGAAATACACCCCCTTTTAATATAGCGGTGATCAGACTATTGTATTTAGCTCGAAAGCTGGTGGCCAGGTTTTGGTTATCCCCACAGGTTACGACCAAAAACAGCGGGTAGATCATGTTAACTACATCCTTATACGGGAACACCTAACATATCAGCATAGAAATGCAGCCCGGAAATGTTATTCCATATGGCAGGCCTGGTTGGAAACCCCCCGGGTTGGCACCCCCGCGACTGATTCTGAATCGGTTGCTACAAGTATAAGAGGCACTTGTGTTTGAATGGAGAATGGACTCTACTTTGGGCATTCATTGTGTGGGCAATGCAATCTATGTACACGCCCTCTGTCTGAAGAGGGGGCGGGTTCAAATATGCAGGTAGACTGTGGATGATAATGTTTATTAAGTGGCTCGTTGGCCTTATGTTTGGTTGTGTTGGGTTGGCGGGGTTACACTTGCCTGCCCAGAGCAACTTTTCTTTTCTTTCCTGTCGAGATATGTCATTATAATGCTTTTGGTGCCACTGTTTTATTTTCTTCACTCGCACTTCACAGCTGTTATGATGTTCTTTTGGATGTGATCTGTAACTTATGTTTTATTTTGTTGGCACGATAAAACCTTTTTCTGATTTAAAACAAAAAAGCTGGGCAAAGCTTAACAAGCTAAAGTTAGAAGCTGACTGGCAACCATGCACAGTTGTACCAGATTTTGAACTTTCCAGTTTTAGTGACTCAACCCCCTTTGTGTTATGGGGTGACAATACACTGCCCTTTTCACACATGTAAAACAAACTGTAAGGCCCCGTACACACGTCCGAGAAACTCGACGGGCAAAACACATTGTTTTGCTCGTCGAGTTCCTTGTGAAGCCGCCGAGGATCTCGGCGAGCCAAGTTTCCCCATTGACTAACGAGGAAATAGAGAACATGTTCTCTATTTGGCTCGACGAGTTCCTCGTCGGTTTCCTCGGCCAAAAGTGTACACACGACCGGTTTCCTCGGCAGAATACGGCTCCCATCGAGATTCTGGCTGAATTCTGCCGAGAAACTTGGTCGTGTGTACGGGGACTTAGGCCTTGTACACACGATCAGTCCAAACTGATAAAAACGGACTGAGGTTCAGTTGCATCAGTCCAAACCTACCGTGTGTATAACCCATCAGACTTTGGTCCTTCAGTCCAAAGTTTTAGAACTTGCTTTAAAATCGGACTGATGGACTGATGACCGATCGGTCAAAACCGATGGTTAGTATGCAAAAGCATCGGTTCAAAACCTACGCATTCTTAGAATCAAGTCGACGCATGCTTGGAAGCATTGAACTTCGTTTTTTTCAGCACGTCGTTGTGTTTTACGTCACCGCGTTGGACTCGATCAGATTTTGAACTGATGGTGTGTAGGCACATCAGACCATCAGACCATCAGACTTCAGCCTTCAGTCCGTTTTCATCAGTTTGGACTGATCGTGTGTACAGGGCCTTACATGCTCTTCAGAAGTAAGCTAAATGCTACTGTGTTGATAGTCATTGCCCAGGCATATTTCCATGTTGTCGCCAAAAGGTGATTTAAAAATATAGGTATTGCAATAAAAAAAGAAAAAAATTATCTCTGTCCCAGATTCTGACACTTCCCAGAAACACAGGTGACATCCCTTGCCTCACTGCTGCCTCCTGGTAATAGGTATGTGCTCAAAATCTCTTGAAAATATGCCCCTGCAGTAAGCTGTTATGCAGTCCCTTGGAATTTTAAGTGCCCAGCTTTCCCATAAGGCAGCAGTGGGGCACAGAGATGTCCCCCACCCCTAATCGAGGCTTTGAAGGCTGGGGCCAAGGTATGTATTTTTTGTTTTTGTAAAGCAACAGCTTTATATTTAAATCCCATTTGCAGGTAATTTGACTTTTGGGGGTGGGGAGCTTTCAATTTAGTGGACCTTCCCTTTTCATGAACGAAAAACCCGTAAAAAACAATTACGGCCAAAAACAATAAAAAAATATGCCCTGCGAAAAACAGCCTGGTAGCACAGGCAGCCTGGTATTGATTTGGAGCATGCGAGCAGGGACAGGCTGTAAAGAGGCTGCACAACATCAGCGGGATTAAAATGTAAAAAATTATGAAGAAAAAGTATAAACTCTTCCCTCCGTCCACCACCAGATTCTTCAAGATGTTCAGCATTTTATACAAATCTTGGCACAGAGCCAGGAACGGTTTCAGTTGCAATTTTTGTCACAATTTTAGCAGAATTTGTCGCTCGGGAATCGCCGACCCGATGAAACCACAACGATCCCTTTCTCTCCGTGGTCACAGCTCTGATCAGTCTCGGCAGCGGCTGTCACAGCCGAGCAGAGTAAAGCCCCCTCCCCCTCCTCCTGCATGCACAGCACTGTGTAGACATAAAGGAGGAGGGGGAGGCGGCTTCACACTGCTCGGCTGTGACAGCCGCTGCCGAGACTGATCAGAGCTGCGACCATGGACAAAAGGGGATCGTTGCGCCAGGTCCCGGGTATGCCGACTGTCTCGCACCCCCCGTGCAAAGCCTCTACCTCGGGCTGCTCTTCATGTGTGTTCTGAGGTACATTATGGGTCTGAGGGGGGGGGGGTCTGCAATGTAGGGGGAGAACTGATCAAACTAACCCCAGGAGAACCCCAGGAGAAGTCAAGAAAGTGTCTTTGCTTCGGCATGCCAAGACTTACCCAGGGTATTTTGTTATGCCTTCATGTGGATTAAAACTTCAGAAGCCGTAAGATGTTTCACTTCATGGACACTGGTCTGTTTTTTAGCCTTAGGAATTATGGGCCAAATCCACAAAAGAGATACTCCGGCGTAAGCCGTCGTATCTCTGGTTCTAACTTTGGAACTGATCCTCAGAAGCAGTTTTCCTAAGTTAGGCAGAAGATCCGACATCTGTAAGGGACTTACACTGCCGGATCTTAGGATGCAGTACCGCATCCGCCACTGGGGGCATTTCGAGTCGAAATGCCTCTGTTAGTATGCAAATTAGCACTTAGGGCGATCCTCAAAGCTTTTGTGCCTAGTTTTTTCGCCGTAAGTGTTAGTTTGCCTGGTGTAAAACTAGGGCTGCTTTTACAAAGTGTAAAGTTAGTCACACCTTGTAAAGGCCCATTCAAGCGACGGCATTTGGTATGCATTCCCGAGGGAGAACTCCACGGCAATTTGTAAATTCCAAACCGGCATGGGTTCCCCCCCAGGAGCATACTAGGCCCGTAGGTCTGTTATGGGTTGTAAGGAGACCCCCCCTCCGCCGAAAAATTGACGTAGGGGGTCCCCCTACAATCCATACCAGACCCGTATCCAAAGCACGCTACCCGGCCAGCCAGGAAGGGAGTGGGGACGAGCGAGCGCCCCCCCCCCCTCCTGAGCCGTGCCAGGCCGCATGCCCTCAACATGGGGGGGTTGGGTGCTCTGGGGCAGGGGGGCGCACTGCGGGCCCCCCCACCCCAGAGCACCCTGTCCCCATGTTGATGAGGACAGGACCTCTTCCCGACAACCCTTGCCATTGGTTGTCGGGGTCTGCGGGCGGAGGCTTATCGGAATCTGGGAGTCCCCTTTAATAAGGGGGCCCCCAGATACCGGCCCCCCACCCTAAGTGAATGGATATGGGGTACATCGTACCCCTATCCATTCACCTGGAGGCAAAAAGTAAAAGTTAATAAACACACAACACAAGGCTTTTTAAAATATTTTATTATTCTGCTCCGGAGGCCCCCCCTGTCTTCGTTATTAGCTCAATTACCAGGGGGGGCTTCTTCTTCCGCTCTCCGGGGGTCTTCTCCGCTCTCCGGGGGTCTTCTCCGCTCTCCGGGGGTCTTCTCCGGACTCCGGGGGGCTTCTTCCATCTTCTCCCCTCTTCCGCTCTTGACTCGGCGAACCCCGGTTCTTCTGCAGCTCTCCGGTGCCTTCTTCTTCAGCGCTGGCTGCCTGCTATGTTTGTGTGTTAGCTCGATTTCTAACAGGCAGCCAGCGCGGTCTTCTGTGGCGTCAGGGTCTTCTCTTCCTTTCTTCCGATGTTGCCTCGTCGCCTGTTGTCGCTGTAATGATGGAAGCGCGCCTTGCATCACATTTATATAGGCATCACCGTCCCATCATGCTCCGGCAGGTACCCACGTGGTGGGTGCCTACCCACGTGCACCCACCACGTGGGTACCTACCGGAGCATGATGGGATGGTGATGCCTATATAAATGTGATGCAAGGCGCGCTTCCATCATTACAGCGACAACAGGCGATGAGGCAACATCGGAAGAGGGGAGAAGAACAGAAGAGAAGATGACGTCACAGAAGACCGCGCCGGCTGCCTGTTAGAAATCGAGCTAACACACAAACATAGCAGGCAGCCAGCGCTGAAGAAGAAGGCACCGGAGAGCTGCAGAAGAACCGGGGTTCGCCGAGTCAAGAGCGGAAGAGGGGAGAAGATGGAAGAAGCCCCCCGGAGTCCGGAGAAGACCCCCGGAGAGCGGAGAAGACCCCCGGAGAGCGGAGAAGACCCCCGGAGAGCGGAAGAAGAAGCCCCCCCTGGTAATTGAGCTAATAACGAAGACAGGGGGGCCTCCGGAGCAGAATAATAAAATATTTTAAAAAGCCTTGTGTTGTGTGTTTATTAACTTTTACTTTTTGCCTCCAGGTGAATGGATAGGGGTACGATGTACCCCATATCCATTCACTTAGGGTGGGGGGCCGGTATCTGGGGGCCCCCTTATTAAAGGGGACTCCCAGATTCCGATAAGCCTCCGCCCGCAGACCCCGACAACCAATGGCAAGGGTTGTCGGGAAGAGGTCCTGTCCTCATCAACATGGGGACAGGGTGCTCTGGGGTGGGGGGGCCCGCAGTGCGCCCCCCTGCCCCAGAGCACCCAACCCCCCCATGTTGAGGGCATGCGGCCTGGCACGGCTCAGGAGGGGGGGGGGGCGCTCGCTCGTCCCCACTCCCTTCCTGGCTGGCCGGGTAGCGTGCTTTGGATACGGGTCTGGTATGGATTGTAGGGGGACCCCCTACGTCAATTTTTTGGCGGAGGGGGGTCTCCTTACAACCCATAACAGACCTAAGGGCCTGGTATGCTCCTGGGGGGGGAACCCATGCCGTTTTTTTCAATGAAAATTGGCATGGAGTTCTCCCTCAGGAATGCATGCCGAGCGACGCTGTCATTTTTTTTTATAATTATTTGTTTTCCCGGCGCGTCTTTTTTTCACCCGTCGCAACTTTAGTGTCCCGTCGCAATCCACAAAGCCGCCCGGCGTCAATTACGTTCGCGCGATGCACGTCGGGAAAATGACGTCACACGCATGCGCAGTACGGCCGGCGCGGGAGCGCGCCTCATTTAAATTGTAAACGCCCCCCGGAGAGGAGGAACGCCTTACGACGGCGGCACTTAACTTACACGGCTTGAAATTTTTACGTAAGTGCTTTGAGGATCAGGCACTTAGGTAAAAACTTTAAGTCAGTGTAACTTAACTGCTGAAAGTTAAGTTACGCCGCCTGGCTGAGGATTTGGCCCTATATGTATAGCCAAAACATTTTTTTTAAGGGGAGTAGAATAAATAAGGATCAGAATCTTGTTTTAATTGCTGTCTGTTTCCCCTACTAGGTAGCTTATCTGTCTGTCCCGATGGGAAAATCCAAAGTTGTAACCGAAACAAAAGGTGATCCTGAAGCCCAACTCTGGGACTGCACTTGCACTGCAAGGGTTACTTTCTGGCTTTGTCTAGGGGTGAAATAAACACTTTTACTTATCTGATCCTCTGCTCCCCAGCAGATGGCTCCCCAGGGCTCTGAATTGTTAGAGGGGGTTTGTGCACTGTAGGGGGGGTCTGTACTGTAGGGGGTGTCTGTACTGTAGGGGGGGCTGCACTGTAGGGGGGTCTGCACTGTAGGGGGGTCTGTAATGTAGGGGGTCTGCACTGTAGGGGGGTCTGTAATGTAGGGGGGTCTGCACTGTAGGGGGTCTGCATTGTAGGAGGGGTCTGCACTGTAGGGGGGTCTGCACTGTAGGGAGGTCTGTGTAAAATGCAGGGGGTCCAGAACTGTTAGGGGGTGTCTGTGTAACATACAGGCGTTCAGAGCTGTGGGGGGCTGTGCAATGTAAAGGGGTCCAGAGGTGCAGGGTACTGTGTAATATAAAGTGGTCCAGAGGTGCAGGGTACTGTGTAATGTAAAGGGGTCCAGAGGTGCAGGGTGCTGTGTAATGTAAAGGGGTCCAGAGGTGCAGGGTGATGTGTAATGTAAAGGGGTGCAGAGGTACAAGGGCTGTGTAATGTAAAGAGGCCAGAGGTGCAGGGTGTTGTGAAATGCAAAGGGGTCTAGAGGTGCAGGGTGCAGTGTAATGTAAAGGGGTCCAGAGGTGTAGGGTGCTGGGTAATGTAAAGGGGTCCAGAGGTGTAGGGTGCTGTGTAATGTAAAGGGGTCCAGAGGTGCGGTGCTGTGTAATGTAAAGGGGTCCAGAGGTGCAGTTGTGGAGGGGGTACACAGTAGTGACAAAAATATATTGAAGGATGCAGAGGTATGCAGGGAGCACTGTGGGGTGTTTTTACATTTTAGGGTGGGGCGGTGCCAGATATAGGATCCACCCCGGTTGCCAAATGCTCTAGGTACGCCCCTCCCTACACTAACCTGTCCCTATGGACTTTATCAACAGCACTCTCTGTGTTTCCCCTGACACAGCTAAAGCACACTGTCTATGTGGCTGCTGTACCCTCACTCTTTGATAGTAAGGGGATTGGCTTATCCAAAAGCCCCACTATTGGCCCTTTTAAGCCAACTGGCCTAAACTCAAACACCTGGCAGTGTATTATAGTTACTAAGAATTCAGTAATTTATTGGAACCACAAGTTTTTAATACACTGAGTTTGATGCAAAACCAAGATAGTGGTAAACCCAAATTTCATCCCTAGCTTTGCATATTTAATAACAAGAAATATAAAATTGTCAATGTTCTTGCTAGCTCTGGTTGCAGAGCAAGTCCTTTGCTGGTAACAATATGTGCACTTGCACACAGACATTTTTATTTCATTAGGGGTGTCAGTTGACAGCCATTAGCTAAACAGATTGGCCAAATCCAAAATGCTTTTTTCTGTGCCTTATCTCTAGATCTCTCTTCCATTATTCAGGCCTTTAAAAAAGGCTTTAAGTGCATTATGTTTTGTGGCTTGTCTCTGTCCTCTAGCCAGAACAGTCTGAAATAGGTTTTATTGGAAATCATTATTTAAATTCCAGCACAGCGCAGAATATTGATCCATGGAATGTAATGGTTCCCAGACTGCAAAAATGAAACAGAAAAGGCCTCCAGATAGACCAGCATAATGTCACCGGCAATTCATTTTTTTGGCTTGTTGTAATGTTGGTTTAATATCCTGAAAAAGGCACTTAACACCAAGGCCTTTATAACATCTGTCATGACACTTGCAATTGACTGTTTCTCATGCTTTCATTTTATGCTCCTGCTTTCCTCTTCTGAACAGCGGGAAATATACTGGACACTCTTAAATATTTGAAATGTATGATGTGAAAATGCATTATATGACTTTCGGAGAAGTAATTGTCTCCCTTCACAATATATCAAAATCTAGCAAGTGTGTGGAACATAGTACATATTTTACACTATGAGGGTTAGCTAGAATACATGTATTAGCATGTGTGTAGAACACAGGAAATATTTTATTTAGCTAGAATACATGTAATAAAAGTAAGGGCTATGAGGTGCAGATACACTATATTGTCAAAAGTATTGAGACATCTGCCTTTACATGCACATGAACTTTAATGAAAACCCAGTCTTAGTCTGTAGGGTTCAATATAGAGTTGGCACACCATTTGCAGCTTTAAGGCCGCGTACACACCATCGGTCCAAACCGATGAAAACGGAACGAAGTTCAGTTTCATCGGTCCAAACCGCCTGTGTGTACGCCCCCATCGGTCTTTTGTCCTTCGGACAAAAGTTAGAGAACTTGCTTTAAAATCGAACCGATGGACCGCTGACCAAATAGGTCCAAACCGATGGTTAGTACACAAACGCATCGGTTCAAAACCCGCGCATGCTCAGAATCAAATCGACGCATGCTTGGAAGCATTGAACTTCGTTTTTTTTTCAGCACGTCGTATGTTTTACGTCACCGCGTTCTGACACGATCATTTTTTGGAACGATGGTGTGTACGCACATCAGACCTTCAGTCTGCTTCAGCGGTGAACCGATGAAAATGGTCCGTCGGACCATTCTCATCGGATGGATCGAGCGTGTGTACGCGGCCTATCAGCTTCAAATATTCTGGGAAGGCTGGCTACAAGATTTAGGAGCATGTCTATGAGAATGTTTGTCCATTCCTCCAGAAGCACATTTTTGAGGTCAGACACTGAGGTTGGAAGAGATGTAAAGAGGGGTCCCCCAAAGACAGTTGAGATTTTGAAGGCAACTGAATATATGTATGAAACCAATTAAATGATGAAGTAATTTATTAAATATTGTAAAAAAGTCAAGAATGTGAACAACACTAAAATTGACTAGTTTAAGAACAATATCAGAATAACATAACAATTACAATGATTCAAAATTGACACTGATGTTGTCTCCAGATTAGAGATTACGACTGACGCATTTTAGGATCTTATCCTTTCCTCAGGGGCATTCCCTTATGGAGAACAGTGTGCATCTATAACAAGAAAATACATTAACGTTGGTAACATAGAAACAGGGAACATGTAGTGAGCATCGTTGAAGACAAGAGAGCAATGTAGAACCAAATCAAAAAACATGCAATCCAAACCATCAAATATGAAAACATAAAGCAAATATAACCTAGTGTCAGAATGATAGTAGATATCTGTCTGTAGATCAAAAAGTGAAGACAATAGATCCAAGCATCAACTTCAACCGGTCCTTTTTGAGACCCCAAAAAGGGATAAGTGACAAGCGGCCCCAAATATCAACTGTCAGTAGGGATGAGCCGTTCGTTTCGCAGAAGAACACGCGAACACCGTTAAAGTCCATGGGACACGAACATGAAAAATCAAAAGTGCTCATTGAAAAGGTTAATATGCAAGTTATTGTCATAAAAAAGTGTTTGGGGACCCGGGTCCTGCCCCAGGGGACATGTATCAATGCAAAAAAAAGTTTTAAAAACTGCAGTTTTTTTCGGGAGCAGTGATTTTAATAATGCTTAAAGTGAAACAATAAAAGTGAAATATTCCTTTAAATTTTGTACCTGGGGGGTGTCTAAAGTTTGCATGTAAAGTAGCGCATGTTCCCCGTGTTTATAACAGTCTCTGCACAAAATGACATTTCTAAATGAAAGAAAGTCATTTAAAACTACTCGCGGCTATAACGAATTGTCGGGTCCCGGCAATACAGATAAAAGTCATTGAAAGTAATTGAAAAATAAATAAATGCATGGTGGTCCCCCTAAATTCCATTACCAGGCCCTTCAGGTCTGGTATGGATATTAAGGGGAACCCTACATCAAATCTAAAAAAAATGGCGTGAGGTGCCCCCCAAAAATCCATACCAGACCCTTATCCGAGCACGCAACCTAGCATTTCATTTTCTCAGCTAGTTGTAGTGTTGTACATCACTGCGTTCTTGACGGGCGAAAGTTCAGAGAACTTTTGTGTGACCGTGTATATGCAAGCCAAGCTTGAGCGGAATTCCACCGGTCGTGTGTACGGGGTATTAGCATAAAATCTAAGCATTCTCACCCCCGAAGCAAGCAAGTGCTAATAGAGGTAGCTTATTAGTCAGTAAAAACAACAACATTAAATATCAATAAAACATTGATGCTATTCTACTTTGGCAGTAAAAAATAAGAAGCTGGGGTCAGCTTTGGGATGACCACTGACCAGATGAGCTACCACAAGTGTAATTGCCTTTTAACCAATACTAGATTGTCAAGCACTTCTCGCCATCAATGGCACAGTCAAGATCCATATTCTATCCACCGAGGCCCCAACCGAGACCATTTGGGTGCAGCCAAGGATGACGATTGCAACTATATCCAACAAAAGCTGGATTCAATCGTGCAGGCAGAGCTGATTTCCAAGCTTACATCTGTGTGGACCAGACTGGATGAGAAGAAATGTTGAGCAGTTTTGGCCATGGTGAGATCAATGACAATGGACTGCGTGTGCTGTCTTTTACTGCATCGAACAGCCTGGTAGTGGGAAACATTCATTTTTTAGCACCCTTGCAAAAAACTCACGTGGCATAATCTCATGAAGCTGTTTAACTTAGAACACATCTTTATTAGCTCCTGATTTTAGCAGTTGCTCAATGATGTACATGCAATGCAAGGGCCTGGCTTTGAATTTGATCCCTAAGGCCCTGTATACACGACCGGATCTGTCCGCTGGGATTTATCCACGGATCAATTCCAGCGGACAGATCCGGTCGTGTGTAGGCCCGAGCGGACATTTTCTAGCGGACATTTGTCCAGCCGACGGTTTTCCAGCGGATAAAAATTTCTTAGCATGCTAAGAAATCTATCCGCTGGAAACCTGTCCTTCGGACATATCCGGTCGTCTGTACAGACTAACCGGATAAGTCCGTCCGATCCCCATTCCTCGCATGCGTCGAAATGATTTGACGCATGCGTGGAAGTATTTACCTTCCAGGGTCGCGCACGTCGCCACGTCATCGTCGCGGCGATGGCGCCACCACGTCACCGCGGATGTTTTCCGCAGGGATTTTGATCTGATGGTGTGTACAGCCATCAGATCAAAATCTGCCAGCGGACATATCCGATGGAAACGGTCCGGCGGACCGTTTTCATCGGATATCCGCCCGTGTGTACAGGGCCTAATTTGTCCAATCCCAGACATTTTCTCCAACTAAATTGTACTGAACACATTTGAGGGACCTGGTGCTTGGACAAGAACTCCAAATCACCCTATCCAACAAATCACATTCAAAACATTGGATGATGTTGATTCAGAAGCAAAACAGATATAAGTCCATCCTGGAATGTAACACCCCTCTGTGGCTATTAATTTGCCGTCCACTCAGTCATGGATTTTGGATGACTGCCTGTATCTGGTGGATAAACAGAATCAAATCAAACGTGCCAATCTTAAGCAATATCAGCAATTGTACAAAGAGGTCAGACAGAAGATGAGGGTGGAAAAAGAAGACTACTGTAATAGTGTGAAAGTCAATCTGGAAGAATCAATATATAGGCACCAGTATTGTACTATGTATCAGACCCTCAGGAGACTGAGTGGTTAATCCAAGTCAAACAATGACAACACCATGAAAGTAGATGGCACTTTTGTTAGCTCCCCTGGTGAACATCTACAATAATAGAAAGAATTCTAAACGCTATACGACCATAATTCGCCCTGGAGACCACCACCAGAGCCACCACCTATAGACCTGCTCGAGAATTCATTATTCAACAGTGAACCAGCAGTCAATAAAGTGAAGGGTGTGATAACATCATTGTAGTATGAAAACAGCATTGCATTTTAGTTTAATTCAGACAAACTTTTCCCAGGTTTTCAATTTCAGTGGATATACAGTATTAGCCGGATTCTTAAAGACTTACGACGGCGTATCAGTAGATACGCTGTCGTAAGTCCGAATGCGCGCCGTCGTATCTTTAAGCGTATTCTCAAACTGAGATACGCTTCTCTGTTGCTAAGATACGACCGGCGTAAGTCTCCTACGCCGTTGTATCTTAGCTGCATATTTACGCTGGCCGCTAGGGGCGTGTACGTTGATTTATGCCTAGAATATGTAAATGAGCAAGATACGCCTATTCACAAACGTACTTGCGCCCAAAACGCTGTTTACGTAAGGCGTTTTTCCGGCATAAAGATAAACCACCAAAAAGATGGCGCAGCCCATGCAAGGAACAGCCGTCGTATTTTACGTTGTTTGCGTAAGCGTACGTGAATGGGGCTGGGCGTAGGTTACGTTCACGTCGAAAGCAATAAGTATTTGTGACATGATTCTGAGCATGCGCGCTCATGCGCCGTACGATCGGCGCTACATTTACATGGGATCACGATTCATTACCATACAACACGCCCCCTACCTGCCTATTTTGAATTAGGCGGGGTTACGGCGGGCCATTTGCGCTACGCAGACGTAACTTAGGAGGCAAGTGCTTTGTGAATACAGTACTTGCCTCACTATGTTACGTCGGCGTAGTGCAAATGGGATGCGCTACGCCGGCATTAAGATACGCGCCTCTATGTGAATCTGGCCATATGTGTGTATATATATATATATATATATATATATATATATATATATATATATATATATATATATATATATATAGGGCCAGATTCAGATACAATGGCGTATCTTTAGTTGGGCGTAGCGTATCCTATTTATGCTACGCCGTCGCAACTTAGACAGGCAAGTGCAGTATTCACAAAGCACTTGCTCCGTAAGTTGCGGCGGCGTAGCGTAAATGGGCCGGCGTAAGCCCGCGTAATTCAAAGTAGGCTGGTAGGGGGCTTGTTGTATGGAAATGAATCGTGACCCCACGTAAATGACTCGCCTAGCGAACGGCGCATGCTCAGTATCACGTTGAATTTTCTCCGTAAATTACGCCGGCTCAATGCTTAGTCGACGTGAACGTAACCTACGCCCATCCCCATTCACGTACGACCTACGCAAACAACGTAAAATACAACGCTGTTCCGACGTTTCCGACGTCCATACCTTAACATGACTTACCCCTGCTTTATGAGGGGTAAAGTTACGCCGGTCGCACGCCTTACGTAAACAGCGTATTTTAATACGCTGGGTGCAATTACATTTGTGAATCGGCGTATCTAGCTCATTTGCATATTCGACGCGGAAATATACGGCATCGCCCCTAGCGGCCAGCGGAAATATGCACCCCAAGATACGACGGCGTAGGAGACTTACGCCGCTCGTATCTTGGCAACAGTGAGGCGTATCTGATTCTTTAAAACAGGCGCAGAGATACGACGCCTCGCATTCGGACTTACGATGGCGTACTATATATATATATATATATATATATATATATATATATATATTTACTATAATAATTTTACAGTAGATGGCTATTCAGTGACTTGACACTAATGCCGCGTACATACGATCATTTTTCAGCATGAAAAAAAAACATTGTTTTTCAGCATGTTTAAAAAATTTAGTTTTTCCAACTTCATCATTAAAACGACGTAGCCCACACACCATCGTTTTTAAAAAATTATCTAGCACAGCGCGGTGACGTACAACACGTACAACGCACTATAAAGGGGAAGTTCCATTCGCCTTTGGGCTGCTTTAGCTGATTCTGTGTTAGTAAAAGACGATTCACACTTTTTTTTCTGTTACAGCGTGATGAATGTGCTTACTCTATTATGAACAGTAGTTTTACCAGAACAAGCGCTCCCGTCTCATAACTTGCTTCTGAGCATGCGCGGGTTTTTTACGTTGTTTTAGCCCACACACGATCATTTTTTACAACTCAAAAAACGACATAGTTTAAAACTACGTTAAAAAATGCAACATGTTTGAATTTTTTTGGGTCGTTTTTCAGAACCTGAAAAATTATGTGAAGCCCACACACGATCGTTTTAAATGACGTTTTTGAAAAACAACGTTTTTTTCATGCCGAAAGATGATCGTGTGTATGCGGCATGTGTCACACTTTAAACATTGATTATTTATTCCTCTCAAATATCTTTAGAGAGCCCCAAACCAACACAGAAAAATGTTTACAAAAAGTACATCTGTGTATGTAATCAAAAGCGCCAATACATTTTTATGAGATTGCTTTGAAACATAAAATTATTTTTTTTAACTCAAGGGGCTTTTAAAGTAAGTAAGAGGAGTCCACAGCGTATTAATCATAAAGTGCAATTTAAATTGATAATATGTGGTACCCGGGGGAACAGGTTGATGATCACATGCAGAATGATACAAGAGGCAACAAGTGATCTGGAAACAAAGTAAACCCCTTAAATCTGCAACCATAAAACAGCTCTATAGGAAACAATGTTTTCAGCTCAGTTATACATAATGAGATAAAGTAGAGGAAATTAGGTAGGCAGGTTTTCATTCCTCTAACATCTAATAAAGACCCCAACTGAAATTAGAATTTATGTACAGTTGTTTAAACATCTTAACAACCATTGTACTAAATGTATTGCTGTTTAAAAAAAAAAGTAAAGCTGCAAAAAAAGAAAAAGTTTGTAAAATGTTTTTCTTTTTATGTGTCTGTAATCTATTTCTAAAAATGATACTTAAAAATGAGACTTCAAAAATGTATACTTTCTTCGATGTTTCTTTTAGGTACATAGGGCCAAATCCACAAAGAAATTGCGGATCTTAGTTTTAGGCAGAAAAGTTACACTGGCGCAATTTTAGTATTTTAGGTAGCGATCCACAGAGCACTTACCTCTAAAATTGCGCCAGTGTAGCTGATCTCCTTGCATCTTAAGCGATCCCTAATTAAAATGGGCGATTCCCATTTAAATTAGGGCGCGCTCCCGCGCCGGACGGACTGCGCATGCGTGTGACGTCATTTTTCCCGACGTGCATCGCGCATACGTAGTTTACGCCGGGCTTTGTGGATAGCAACGGGTTCGTAAAGTTACGCGACGGGAAAAAAAATCAAATTTAAAAAAAAAACGCGGCGATCGAAAAAAAGGTATGGTTTTGCATGGTCTACTAAAGTTAGTCCATATAAAACCAACCTTAGTTTTGCGCAAGCAAATTTGTAACTTACGCAAATCACACAATGCCTAAAGCTTTGTGGATCTCCGTAAGTACTAATTTGCATACGCAAGGAGGGATTTCGACTCGAAATGCCCCCAGCGGCGGATGCGGTACTGCATCCGAAGATTCAACAGCGTAACTAAATTACGGATGTCGGATCTTCTGCCTAACTTGGGAAAAATCCTTTTGAGGATCGCTCCCAAAGTTAGGCACAGAGATACGCAGGCGGAACAGCAGTTCCGCCTGCGTATCTCTTTTGTGGATTTGGCCCATGATGGCTACCATATTTGCTTGTTACATATTCAGATCTTGCTTACGGCTTTGCGGTGCAATTCAAAGGCTGTACTTTACGGGCCAGATTCTCAAAAGAGATACGACGGCGTATCTCAAGATACGCCGTTGTATCTCTGAATCTGGCCGGTCATATCTATGCGCCTGATTCTTAGAATCAGTTCCGCATAGATTTCTATTAGATCCGACCGGCGTAAGTCTCTTACGCCGACGGATCGTAACTGCATATTTACGCTGTCCGCTAGGGGCGTGTACGCTGATTTACGCGTCGAAATATGTAAATCAGTTAGATACGCGAATTCACGAACGTACGCCCTGCCGATGCAGTACCGATAAGCTGTTTACGTTAGGCTTTTCCCGGCGTAAAGTTACCCCTGCTATATGGTAGCGTAAGTGCAGCGTACCAATGTTAAGTATGGCCGTCATTCCCGTGACGAAATTTGAAAATTTTACGTTGTTTGCGTAACTCGTCTGTGAATGGGGCTGGACGTAATTTACGTTCACGTCAAAACCAATACGTCCTTGCGGCGTATTAGGAGCAATGGGAGATTTCCACGGATGGCGCATGCGCCGTTCGTGAAAAACGTCAATCACGTCGGGTCACAGAACATTTACATAAAACGCGCACCCCTATTCCAAAGTTTAAATTAGGCGGGCTTATGCCGGCCTATTTACGCTACGCCGCCACAACTTACAGAGCAAGTGCTTTTAGAATACAGCACTTGCCCGTCTAAGTTGCAGGGGCGTAACGTAAATAGGTTACGTTACGCCCGCACAAAATTACGCCAAACTACGAGAATCTGGCCCTACATTTCTTCCTCCAAATACAAGTATAAGGATCTGGCAACTCACTAAAAACAAGCGTGCTCTATGTAGTTGAACTCAACGATTGTTCAAAACAGAGGCAACAAAAAAAATAAAAAATTCTGCCTGTGCCTTTTTAATATGATTCCATCCGATCTGATGTGCCAGACAGATGAAAAAAAGGGTTTCCACCGTCTGGAGCGTCCGATCAGGTCCGATTGAAAAATGGACAGGCGGACCTGATCGGACAGCATGTGTGAAAGGGGCCTTAAAGGCTTAACAAAAAAATAAATAAAAATAACCGTCTTTGCCCATCTGCATAAATGTTATACAACAACTTTAATAAATAAACAGTATAGCATTTCCAACCCGCCACTCTTTACCCACCTTACAAATTTTATCATAAACATAAAAAAATTATAATAACAAGCCATGTTTTTGTGATACCTCCACTTAAAATTGGAAATTCACTCAACATTTAATTTACTGTTCTATAATAAAAAAAGGTAAACACACTTTTTATTACATTTCTGTGATGCAACTCCTCCCAGCAGGATCACTCTCCTCTAGATCACCTCTGTTTAACATATAGAAGACTGAATGGATTCTAAACAAAAAGAAAATTCTCCTCCTAAAAAATGCTCTCCAGCATTTATATGTTCCAAGTGGAATAGCAGATCAAACTAAATATAGCGTAAAATCGCCTAAAAGTATTGACTCACATGACACAAGTGCTCATTAACACTTTGCATAACAGCATGATTGGTAATCAGATCATAGCTGCCCTTCCAACGCCTGTTAGTTTACTACCTCTGATAGTATTCACTTATGCCGCATACACACGATCAGATTTTCCTTCAGAAAAACCTTGGATGGTTTTTCCGATGGAATTCCCCTCAAGCTTGGCTTGCATACACACGAGAACCAGCTCTCAATCTTTTGTTGGCGGAAATTCCGACAGCAAAAGTCCGATGGAGCATAAACACGGTCTGAATTACTGTTCAGAAGCTCACATCGGACTTTTGCTGTCGGAATTTCCAATCTTGTGTATGGGACATGTTGTGGAAATTTCTATTAATGTATGTTGTCAGATGTCCCCCAGTGTCGGTTTTGCTATAATGCGCTCATGTGAGCGTATTCACACATACAGACGTTGGTGGAACACCATTGGCGCAAACACCTTCTCATGGACACAGAAGATTTGAACGCTCCTTTTAGGGATGTTCATATTTGCCTCAGCAAGGGACTGGCCACTTCTTGTCGACCGCATTAAATTACTCCGAGTGGACAGATCTGCGTACATGGGAACTATAACATAACTATACGAAAATTATGGTTATCTGATCCATGATTAAGTATGGTTTGCAGCAATGGCAGCAGTGAGTTGGTTTGCACACGGTTTTGTACAGAGCCATGCTTTCTAGTGTTCCTTTGTCTCACAGAAAGCATTGACCCTGCACCCAGCCGTTTGCACACATCACTGCTAGCATTCTATTTGAATGTATACATGTCTGAGCCATGACTAAGCACTAACGTAGTGCGAAACATGTCGGCTGTCCCTTTCTGTGGCTGTGTCTTGCTGTGTATGCTCACTTTTACCCTATAAAGCCAACTTTACGAAGTTCATCTGGAGTGCGGCTGTCCATTTTCTCCCGAATTTTCTTCGTATACATGTCTGTGATTGGTTCTTTTGAAAGAATACAACATGTCGAATTGGCTGTTTTGTGAAGCCACCACCTTCTTAGTTACTCTGGTTGACACTATAAATAAATGGAAGCAAGCTTTTCAAGTCAGTGATGGCTGGGAGCTAGGATGAGAACAATTGGTGAGGTCTCTTGACTGGAATGAATGGCAGACCGAATTGCACTGGGCTGCTGTATACGGCTCTGGTACCATGTGAGAATGTTGACTAGTCACAGTGATCACAGTTATAGTAGAAAACAATGCATCATATTGTCCCTAATTACCACCACACCAGTTACAGTGTCCCTGATTACCTAATACCACCAATCCCTGATAAACATGTGCATGATGAAAAAATGTGTGTAGTTAATTCATTAATCTATTTATTTTGTTTAATTAAATTCAGTTGTTTTGTTGAATTCTAATATCTGTATTCGGAACTCGTATTCGGAATTCGTTTTATGTCTTTTTCTAATTTTCTTTGAATTTACTGATTTTTTTTTATTCAAAATGTTCAAATCAATAAATTTTTAATCGGCTGAATCGAAAACTAAAACTTTAGATTTTTTTTAATATTCTAATGTGACAAAGTTAACAAAGAAACGAAAAATCTTCATCAAATGATTACAACGACTCTTTAACCACTTCAGCCCCGGAAGATTTGGCTGCTCAATGACCAGGTCATTTTTTTGTGATACAGCACTGCATCACTTTAACTGACAATTGCACACCAAACCAACTGTACCCAAACCAAAATTGCATCCTTTTTTCCCACAAATGGGGATATCTTTTGCTTGTATTTGATCATCTCTGCGTTTTTTCTTTTTTGCGCTATAAACAAAAAATCGTAAATTTTGAAAAAAAACACTATTTTGTACTTTTTTGCTATAATCAATATCCCCAATTCTTTTTTAAAATAGCATTTTTTTTTCCCCCTCAATTTAGGCCGATATGTATTCTTCTACATATTTTTGGTAATAAAAATCGCAATAAGCATACATTGATTGGTTTTCACAAAAGTTATATAGCCTGATTCCGGTAGAGCGGCGTACATTTGAGCGGGCGTAGGGCAGCTCATTTGCACTACGCCGACGTAACATAGAGAGGCAAGGCCAGTATTCACAAAGCACTTGCTCCCTAAGTTACGGCGGCGTAGCGTAAATGGGCCGGCGTAAGCCCGCCTAATTCAAAGTAGGCAGGTAGTGGGCGTGATGTATTATAATGAATCGTGACCCCATGTAAATGAATGGCCGAACGAACGGCGCATGTGCGCGCATGCTCAGAATCACGTTGCATATACTCCCTAAGATACGACGGCTCAATGCGTTAGACGTGAACGTAACCTACGCCCAGCCCCATTCAGGCACGACTTACGTAAACAATGTAAAATACGACGGCTGTTCCATCGTCCATACCTTTTGCATGGGTTGCGTCATCTATCGAGGTGTTTTATCTTTACGCCGGACGTACGCCTTACGTAAACAGCGTAGCTTACTGCGACGGGCGCAAGTACGTTCGTGTATCGGCGTATCTAGGTCATTTACATATTCGACACGTAAATCAATGGAAGCGCCCCTAGCGGCCAGCGTAAATATGCGCCCAAGATACGACGGCGTAGGAGACTTACGTCGGTCGGATGGAGCCGAAATTCAGGCGTATCTCCTTTGCAGAATCAACCGCATAGATACGACGGCGCATCCGTGGACTTACGCGGCGTATCATTAGATACATCGGCGTGAGTCTTTGTGAATCCGGGCCATAGTGTCTACAAAATAGGGGAAAGATTTATGGCGTTTTTTTATGATTATTTTTTTTTTTTTACTAGTAATGGAGTTGATCAGCGATTTGTATCGGGACTGCAACATTATGACAGGCAGATCGAACACTTTTGACACTTTTTTGGGATCATTGACAATTATACATCAATCAGTGCTTTAAAAATGCACTGATTACTGTGTAAATGTCATTGGCCAGGAAGGGGTTAACACTAGGGGGCGATCAAGGGGTTAACTGTGTTCCCTTGTGTGTGTTCTAACTGTAGGGGTATGGGACTGATTAGAGGAGATGACAGATTGTTGTTCCTAGCTAGAAGGAACACATGATCAGTCTCCTCTCAGCTCACAGAACAGGGATTTGTGTGTTTACACACACGTCAATGTTCTGGCTCTTGTGCCCACGATCGTGCATGGCTTAGCGGTTATCAGGGCCACCTGCCATGCGCATCAGCACCCCCACAGCACAGCGGGTGCGCACGTGCACCTGCTATCCCCGCATAAAGGGACCGACATACAGCTACAACTGTTCCATGGGAGCGTGCCGACCTGCCACAGTATAATGACAGCGGCTGGTCGGCAAGTGGTCAAATCAACTTTGGCTTAAAGGAGTTCTCTGAGCTAAAACTTTTAACCCCCGCTGTGCCCGGGCTGTAAAACTATACAAAATAAACTTTCACTTACCTGCCTACGATCCCCCGTTGTTCCGATATCGCCGTCCCGTTCTCCGGTCCCGGTCTCTTCCACTTCCTGCGGGTCGGTGACTCACAGTGCGCTCAGCCTATTAGCGGCCGCAGCAATGTCCCGTCGCGGCCGCTGATAGGCTGAGCGCACTGTGAGTCACCGACCCGCAGGAAGTGGAAGAGACCGGGACCGGAGAACGGGACGGCGATATCGGAACAACGGGGGATCGTAGGCAGGTAAGTGAAAGTTTATTTTGTATAGTTTTACAGCCCGGGCACAGCGGGGGTTAAAAGTTTTAGGTCAGAGAACTCCTTTAACTAAAACAGTATTATTTCAAAATGGTACTCTAATAACCCACACACAGTCTTTGATTTCAGAAACATCTTTACAGTTCAAATTTGACTGCAATTCATTGTAAAATTTTATTCAGTTTTCAATTAGAATTTCGGAAATTCGGATGAATTTCGTTTCGTTATTCGGAGCAAACTTTGTACTGTAATTTGGGTATTCAAATATATTCGAAAATCCGAATAATTAAAAATTTGTCCGAATATTTATTGGGAACAAAACAAACCGCACGTGTCTGGTCCCTGATCACTGGCACAGTAGTCACAGTGTCTCTGATCACCACCACACCAGTTCCAGTGCCCCTGATTACAGCCACACCAGTCATATTGTCTCTAATCACACCACACCAATTCAGTATCCCTGATCACTGCCACACCAGTTAAATTATCCCTGACCACTTCCACACCAGTTACAGTGTCCCTGATAACTGACACACTGGTCCCAGTGTCCCTGATCACTGCCACACCAGTCATATTGTTCCTAATCACACACAGTGTCACTTGTCACCTCCACATCAGTCACAGTGTTCTTGATTACTGCCTCAGCAGTAACAGTGTCCCTGATCCCCACCACAGCAGTCATAGTGTTACCACAAGGAAAGCCACCCAGTCACAGTGTCCCTGACCATGTCTCTGTCTGCACCAGATCTAATCTGCATGTCTGACTGACTACGCTCCTGCGAGACACCAGTCCCTGCTATCCCCTGTGGACAACTGCACTCCTGAAACCACAAGATTTTTTTTTTCTTTCTTTAGCCACCTGTACTGGGGGGCAGCCATGCCCCAGTAAGCTAGGCTTGCTTGGCTTATAAGAACTGAGACTGCTTTAGGGGACACTGCACTAAGCTATATTCCCTGACCACTCGTATTGAGGCGACCATGACATTACATATGTTTTAAAACAATTGGTTGATTTGTGTAATACAGAAGCAGGGCCGGCCTCTGGTGTGTTTGAGCTGTGCGGCCGCACAGGGCGCCATGGGCAACAGGGGCGCTGTGCGCAGGGCCGATCCTAGACAGAATGCGAAGGGTGCAGTTCACCCAGGCGCCACAGAGGTGGGGGGCTCAAGCGCCAGAGTGCTCCCCTTCCTCCTCCCCCTCTATGTTGGTGTCCAGAGGCGCTCTCTCCGCCGGTGACCACCGCTGTCGCTGTTTCCTGGCTGGCTGCCTAAGTCCGTCCCCCTTCATCCTCCTGTCAGAGATCGGAACTGCTGTCTCTGTTCGGCGAGAGACCCGCAGTGACATCATAGGGGGCGGAGCGGTCCGTGCCGTGCATTTTTTCTCCTCTGTAACGATCTTCTCCACCCGGGCAGCACGGCTGCACACTGTCCTCTCCTCTCCAGCTGCCGCCCAGGTGGGGTTTGTCCTGTGGGGGGTTTGTGGTACTTATGGGGGGTCTGTACTAATGGAGCGGAGGGGGGTGGTCTGTACTAATGGAGGGGGTGGTCTGTACTAATGGGGGGTGGTCTGTACTAATGGAGCGGAGGTGGGGTGGTCTGTACTAATGGGGGGTCTGTACTAATGGAGGGGGTGGTCTGTACTAACGGGGGGTGGTCAGTACTAATGGGGGTCTGTACTAATGGAGCAGAGGGGGATGGTCTGTACTAATGGGTGGTGGTTTGTGGGGGTGGTCTGTACTAATGGGGGGTCTGTACTAATGGAGCGGAGGGGTGTTCTGTACTAATGGGTGGTGGTTTGTGGGGGTGGTCTGTACTAATGGGGGGTCTGTACTAATGGAGCGGAGGGGTGTTCTGTACTTATGGGGGGATCTGTACTAATGAAGGGGGGTCTGTATTAATGGTGGAGGGTGGTTTGTGGGGGGGTCTTTACTAATGGAAGGGGGGTGTTTGTACTAATGGAGGGGGGTCTGTACCAATGTGGTGGTTTGTCTGGGGGGTCTGTACTAATGGAGGGGGGTGGTTTGTCCTGAGGGGGGGTCTGTACTAATGGAGGGGGGTGGTTTGTCCTGGGGGTCTGTACTAATTAGGGGGGTGGGTTGTCTGGGGGGTCTTTACTAATGTGTGGGTGGTCTGTACTAATGAGGGGGGGTGGTTTGTCCGGGGGGGTCTCTACTAATGGAGGGGGGCTGGTTTGTCCTGAGGGGGGTCTGTACTAATGGAGGTGGGGTGGTTTGTCCTGGGGTCTGTACTAATGGAGGGGGGTTGGTTTGTCCTGAGGGGGGTCTGTGCTAATGGAGGGGGGATGGTTTGTCCTGAGAGGGGTCTGTACTAATGGAGGGGGGTTGGTTTGTCCTGAGGGGGTCTGTACTAAAGGAGGGGGTGGTGGTTTGTCCTGAGGGGGGTCTGTACTAATGGAGGGGGGTGGTTTGTCCTGAGGGGGGCCTGTGCTATTGGAGGGGGGGATGGTTTGTCCTGAGGGGGGTCTGTACTAATGGAGGGGGGTGGTTTTTCCTGAGGGGGTTCTGTGCTAATGTAGGGGGGTGGTTTGTCCTGAGGGAGGTCTGTACTAATGGAGGGGGTGGTTTGTCCTGAGGGGGGTCTGTACTAATGGAATGGGGATGGTTTGTCCTGGGGGGGTCTGTACTGAGTGAGGGGTTTTTACTTAGTGGGGAGTCTGCACTGACGGAGGGATATCTATACTTAGTGGAGGGGGGTCTTTACTGAGGAGCGACTATAGTTGGTGGAGATGGGGTGACACCAACCCTAGTGACGATACTGCAGCCACGGGCTCTTCTTTCCCCTCTCCATCTCCTCGCGCTGCTGTACTAGTGAGCAGTGCTTGTCAGCACAGCCGTCCACTATGTTTCTTCCCCCGCCTTCATATTGGCCTGGGAAGACATAGAATAAAAAAAGTAGCAGAGAAGAGGATTGTGGAACATATAGTCCGAGGACTGGCAGCCCCACTGTAACACGAAAACTGCAGGACACACAGCATGCCCAGCTGAATGGGAGAGAAAGCCAGAAGCCCGGGAAAGCTTTCAGGGAAGTGCACCCAGGATTCCAGAGGGAGAGGACAGTGCTGAAAGAACACCATCAGAAAGAGAACTCTGCTGCCCTGCGCCACCAGAGGGAAAGCAACACAGCCTGGCGCCATCCCTGGCGGAGAAAAGAATGGAGTTATTGCCAGAATACAGTCATGGACTCTACCCAGTGGAATTGCCACGGGCAATTCAGAGTGAGCTGGCTCCTGATCAGAGGAACCGTTGTTGCTGTATCGCTGAGTCAGGTGAGAGGGCCGATCAGCTATTATCTACTATCGTCCATAGGAACTGACATTTTTGACACTTTTGGGGGTATCAGTGACATAACTACAGAATTCAGTGCTAAAAATATGCACTGTTACAGTAATAATGCCATTGGCAGGGAAGGGGTTAAGTTATTTATTATTGTAATTGTTTGCACATGCACTTAAATTAACTGTTATTAAAAAAAAAAATTGTTACAAATATTTTTTTCCTCTTTGTGTATGTTTAGGTGACCAGGGGGCGGGGGGTAAAGATGGGGGGGGTGCCACAGGATTAGCTCACATAGGGCGCCTGAACACCTAAGGCCGGCCCTGTACAGAAGATACAATGTGCAGTTTAACAAGTGGAAATCAGGAAATTAGATGCATAATTTATGCCTCTGCAGCACTTGAAGGTGCGCCTTGGATTTTAAGCCCACTGTGTGGTTAGGCTGTGAAAGAGATTCACACATGTGGTATCTCAAAAGAAGTAGCAGAATGTGTTTTGGGGTGTAATTCAAAGTATGCCTATGATCTGTGTTAGAAATATTTTAATAACTGACAATTGTAAAAAAAAAAAAAAAAAAAATTAATTGTCGTTCCTGCATTTTCCAAAAAAATGACATTTTAAAAAACGGAAAATTGTATCATACTTACCAGTAATTTTCCTTTCCTGGTGCCTATCCATGGCAGCATACTAGTGATAGAGCTCCGCCTCGACTCCTCCCTCAGGACTAGTGAATAGAATAAATTAAAGGCATAGCCCCTCCCCCAACATTCTCCGTACTATAGAATACCGAGGGTGGGAGCGTATGCTGCCATGGATAGGCACCAGGAAAGGAAAATTACTGGTAAGTATGATACAATTTTCCGTTTTCCTGGTGCCTCCATGGCAGCATACTAGTGATAAATAACTAGCTTGACGCGGGTGGGATAATGCTTAACAATAAGAGTTTTTAATCAGAAGAGGACATAGCAGCCTGAACTGCCCTTCTTCCGAACTCCACCGTTGTGAGAGCTCCTGGGTCAATGTGGTAGTGTCTGAGAAACGTGTTTCGAGACGACCAGGTGGCTGCCCTGCACACCGTCTCCAGCGATACGTTTGCCCTTGTTGCCCAGGAAGTAGCGACTGCCCTAGTGGAATGAGCATTCACTCGAGATGGAGGCTCCATATTCTTTGCCCTGTAGGACCTCTGTATCAGCTTCACAACCCATGATGCTAGAGTCCTTATGGAGGCTTCCTTGCCCCTGTGTCTACCAAAAGGTACGATGAACAGCCTCTCCGAGGTTCTGAAGGAGCCGGTGGCCTCTAGATAGGCCTTGAGTGTTCTGGACACATCCAGTTCGTGGCAGGTTTCTGTATCAGTATCTGCAAATATTGGTAGAGCCCAAGGTTCCAACAGGTGGCTTGTAGAGGCGACCTTCGGCATGAACCCTCTGAGTGGGCGAAGTTCTACCCTGTCAGGGAAGAAAGAGATGTGGTCTTCACCAATTCCTAAGGAGTGGAGTTCTGAGATCCTCCTACCGGAGGTGATGGCTAGCAGAAACGTTGTTTTCAGCGTTAAGTTCCAAAGGGTTATTTGTTCTACTGGAGCAAAAGGTTGGATTGACAGAGCCTCGAGGACCAGAGACAGATCCCATTTAGGGAAGGATCGTCTAGCAGGCGGACGGATCTTTAGGACGCCTTTAAAGAAGATAACTAGCAAAGGATCTTCTGCCCACCTTTTACTGGTTGCAGCTGAGATTGCTGCTACCTGAACCTTAAGGGAGCTTAAACTAAGGCCTAGGTCAAGTCCTGTTTGAAGGAAACCTAATACATGGTTTGTAGAGGGGACGATAGGATCAAAGCCGTTATCGACTGCGTAGGACACAAACTTATCCCAGATCTTTGAATATATATTATTCGTTGTGGGTTTCCTGGCCTTTAAGAGGGTTGAGATGACCCCTGACGAGCAGCCTAGGGACTCGAACCTTCGCCTCTCAACTTCCAGACTCGAAGGTCCAACCTCTGAGGGTTTGGGTGAAGCAGTTTGCCCTGCAGCAGAAGTTGAGGGAATGCTGGGATCTTGATTGGTGGATTCACACTGAGACGCATGGCAAGTGGAAACCACGGTCTCTTCGGCCAGTACGGGAGTATCGTCAGTACCTGCACTGATTCCCTGAGTAACCTCAGGAGAAATTTGAGTATCAGTGACCGCGGAGGGAAGGCATATGCCGTGGAGAAACTCCATGGGCATGTCAGAGCATCCACTGCTTCGGCTTGCGGATGTGGAAACCTGGAGACAAACCTGTCCAGCTTGGTGTTCTCCGAAGAGGCGAACAGGTCCACCTGTGGGGGATCCCAAGAGTTGGCAATCTGCCGGAACACCCGTGGGTGGAGCGCCCACTCGTTGTTGTTGCAGAATCGTCTGGACAATGTGTCTGCTTCCGTATTCAGCTTGCCTGGGAGGTATACTGCTCGAAGGTCCAGGAGGTTCTTCTCTGCCCAAAGCATGATCGGCTCTACTTCCTTGAGGAGCGATCTGCTGCGTGTGCCCCCCTGTTTCTGCAGATACGCAACCGCTGCCCTGTTGTCTAGGCGAAGCAGAATCCTCTGACCCTTGACTTGGGATGTCAGGGAAGTTAGTGCCATAAAGGCTGCCCTCAATTCTAGGATGTTGGACACTACGCCTTGGGTGGAGAATGACCATTTCCCCTGTACCTTGGATTCCCCGCAATGGGCTGCCCAGCCCTGTCCGCTCGCATCGGACGTAATTGTGGTCCAATGTAGGGACCCCAAGTGACGGGGTCTGGAGAGGTTCTCTGGTTCTGTCCACCATTGAAGACTCTTTCGCATCAGTCCCGTGATCAGGATCGTCTGGGACAGTCGACGTTTCCTCCACTGCGCCAAGAAACCAGTCTGAAAGAATCTCAGGTGCCAATGGGTCCAAGGGACCATGGGGATGCAGGCCGACATACTGCCAATGAGGCTCAGGCATTGTGAGGCCGTTAAAACCGTACTCTGGATGGTTTTGATCACTTTCTGAATGATAGTCTCCCTCTTTGGCGGTGGCAACGACACTGTACCCCTCAGGGTGTTGAATGCTGCGCCCAAGTAGACCATCTGTTGAGTCGGTGTGAGTTGGCTCTTGCCTAGATTGACTAACCACCCTAACTCCCTTAGAGTTTGGAGCAGAATGGTTCGATGGCACATCAGTTGCTCTGGGCTGCTTGCAAGGAGTAGGATGTCGTCTAGATAATGGTACACCCTTAAGCCCTTCTCCCTCAGGGGGGCTAGGGCAGACAATAGGATTTTGGAGAATACCCTGGGAGAGGTGCACAGTCCAAAGGGTAGAGCTTGGAATTGAAGATGAGTATGACCTACTGCAAATCTCAGGTATTTCTGGACTTTCGGCTGGATTGGAACATGCAGGTATGCGTCCTGGAGGTCGACAGAGATCATCCAATCCAACGGCTGAACTGCCTGGATTATTGTCTGCAAGGATTCCATCTTGAAGCTCTCGGTGTGAATATACCGGTTGAGTCTCTTCAGGTCTATCACAGGTCTCCATCCACCTGTCCTCTTGGGGACGAGGAACAAGGTAGAGTAAAAACCTGTGAATTGCTCTGCCAAGGGCACAGGAATGGCTGCTTCCTGATGCTGGAGTGACACTAAAAAGTCTTTTAGAGCTTGAGCTTTCAGGGGAGAAGATGGAATTTCCGATCTCTTGAACGAGTTCCGAGGTGGAGTTTGAAAAAACTTCCAAGAGTGCCCCCGTTGGATAGTGGACAGAACCCAGGGGTCTTGGCAATGGGTGGCCCAGGCTGAGATGAAATGTTTTAGCCTGGCTCCCACCGGGAGTGTCAGGGTTGGCTTGGCGTCAAAAGGACTGCTTTTTCTCCTGAGGAGCCGGAGGGGCTTTCATCTTTCTGTTCAAGAAGGATTGCTGAGTGCCTCTCCAAGGTCTTCTGTTGTCTCTGAATTGACCCGAATTTCTGAAGTCTCTTGAATCTGAGCGGCGGAACCTAGAGGGACCACCTCTGAATCTTCGTGTTCTCCTGTCTTGTGGGAGCATACCAGACTTTCCTCCTGACAGCCTAGAGATTGCGTTATCCATCTTATCTCCGAAAAGCGCCTTCCCATCAAAGGGAATTTTGCACCAGCTCTGTTTGGATGAAAGGTCAGCTGACCAGGGTTTCAGCCACAAGGCCCTTTTTGCCATCACAGAGTGTAACATAGATCTCGCCGAGCATCTGATGGTATCAATGGCAGCGACTCCGACAAAGTCTGCTGATAGCCTGAGTTCCTCTAAGGCTTTTATTACGTCTTCTGTTGGGACGTTTTGACGCAGAGCAGTCTCAATGTTATCTGTCCATGACCTAATGGCATTAGAGACTGACGTGAGGGCGATGGCCGGTTTACAGGCTGCTCCTGCCGCCAAGTAGCTCCTCTTTAGTTCTAGGTCAATACGCCTGTCTATGGGATCCTTGAAGGAGGTGGAATCCTCCATTGGTAAGGTCACGTTTTTGGCAAGGCGTACTACTGATGCATCCACCACAGGCATAGAGTTTAGTGCCTGTGTTCCAGATTCTGGTAAGGGATACAACTTGTTGAGTCGGGTCAAAGAGAACTTTTTATCAGGCTTTGCCCATTCATTGAGAATGATCTGGCTTATCTCCCCCATTAACGGGAACAGAATCTGCTTCCTTTTGAGAAAGGGAAAATAGCTTGTCGCCTCTTGAGGGGGATCATCCTCTTTCCAGGAGATTGCTGACTTAACTGCCTGGATAAACGGGCTTACCAGGGAAAAGCTGAACCCTGAGGATTCTGATTCCTCTGCTGAATACTCCGAGTCATCTCCGGGTGAGGAGTCTCTGCCTGACCGATCAGTCGGTAGTACAGGTTGCCCGACTGTTGAGGGCCCCGGGAGACTGGGTTCCACATTCTGAGTCTGTGGTACCTGCGAGGTCGGCTGAACAGGGACAGCAGCCAAGAGCTTGGAGAAGGAGTCTCTCATAGCTTTGTCCAGCAGTTCTACTGCCTGCCGATTTTCCTGCTCGCGGCTGGACGCATAGTCCGTAAAGCAGTCCTTACAAACTACCTTGTCGGGTAGTGGCGTAGCCCCGCATGTCCAACACTTCTTCCTTCTTTGACTTCTTGAAGATGGAGAGTGATCATGACCCCTGGATCTTGACCTCTGAGATCTATGGCGTGGAGATCGGGATCTTCGCCTTGATGAGTGGGACCGGTGTCGCGAGGAATCCGATCTGCGGACTGGGCTGTCATTATCACGAGATCTTGATGACTTTCTGGTCCTCTTGGAGTGGGCAGGGCTACGATGTAAGGAACTCACGTTAGAAAAACAGTGAGGGCACTTTTTTTTTTTTTTTTTTAAATACTCACGTATCGTTGGTCCATACCTAATGGTGTGAGGATCTTTGTTACGCGGTGAATGACTCATTGTTAGAGCTTGGGCGGAAGGATCGGCTGCAAAAATTGTAGAGAGGCCGCAAAAAATAAATAAATAAATAGATAATAAATAAATAATTAATAATAATAATAATAATAATATTTGCGACATTGAATAACGGACAAGCAAGCACCTGTCTGCAACCTTCAGACAGGTGCTGCTATGTCCGCACTTTTCCCCCATCTCCTTGCTTCTTACCAACAATCTCTGGGGCTGAAAACCTAGCAGGGCTTAGATCTGTCACTGCAGCAACAGTCAAGCCCTGTTCTAGGTCTCTATTTAAACTCTCCTGAGGGAATCTTCCCCCAGGATCCGCCCCCAGCCAAAAGACTGGAAACAAGGGCAAAAAAGCCCTGTTTCCAGAATCCAAAATGGCCGCCGCGTCCCGTGACGTCACCGCGCATGCGCCGCGCACGCGCCGCGCATGCGCAGAAGCGCCGGCGCCCGTGACACAGGAAGTACTGCGTCAGGGCGCCGGGATCCCCAGAAACTGTAAGTGGCAATGCACTGGTAGTGTGGGCGCCGACCAGCACGGCCCCCCCCCCCGCCATAGCAAGGGATCAGCTGCATCCAGAGACACCTGATACAGGTCAGCCCAGAGTGTCAGGGCGACAGGGCACCCACAGAAGATTTAAGGTTTTTTTTTTTTTTTTTTGCACAGCATTACAGTTTGAAAGAAAAAAACATATATACAGCACAGCATAAGGAAAACAGAAAAGGAAAGCAAAGCCCTGGGGTAGTGGAGCCGATCCTTCCACAGCTTCCGTGTCATTTTATAGGTGCTCCTGGCAGTTTGCGTTCCTATGAGGAAACTCTGCGATGCGACCCCAACAGATCCACAGAGGGGTCTCCCAGCTTATTAGCGCTATTAGCGGCCCAAGAACAGGGACTGCGCTCGGGAAAGGCTAAACCCGGCGGACGCTGCCGACTGCAGAGGTATGGACATACTTCTACTCTTCACCAGTACAAGAAGGTATGGAGGAAAAAAAGGAGAATGTTGGGGGAGGGGCTATGCCTTTAATTTATTCTATTCACTAGTCCTGAGGGAGGAGTCGAGGCGGAGCTCTATCACTAGTATGCTGCCATGGAGGCACCAGGAAAGACTTGTTATGCCTTTCAGAAAATATCTTGAGGTATTTGCTTTCCAAAATATAGTCATTTTGTGGAGGTTTTCACTGACCTGGTGCTCCAGGACCTCCAAAAATTGATAGGTAGTGAGGAAATTAGATGCGTAATTTATGCATACTTTATGCATGCTCTTTGAAAGCCTAAGGCCACGTACACACGATCGGTTAAACCGATGAGAACGGTCTGATGGACCGTTTTCATTGGTCCAAACCGATCGTGTGTGGGCCCCATCGGTTATTTATCCATAGGTTAAAAAAAAGCAATCTTGTTTTAAATTTAACCGATGGATACCTAACCGATAGAAAAAAAAAAAACGATCGTTTGTATGCATGACCATTGGTTAAAATTCCACGCATGCTCAGAATCAAGTCGACGCATGCTTGGAAGCATTGAACTTCGTTTTTTTCAGCACGTCGTTGTGTTTTACGTCACCGCGTTCTGACACGATCGTTTTTTAACCAATGGTGTGTAGGCACGACTTACCATCAGTCAGCTTTATCGCTTAACCGATGAAAACGGTCCATCAGACCGTTTTCATCGGATGGACCGATCGTGTGTACAGGGCTTAAGGGTGCTCTTTGGATTTAGGGACCCACTATACATCTAGGCCATGAAAAAAAATCTCACACATGTTGTATCTCCATATTTAGGAGGCATAGTAAAATGTGTTTTGGGGTGTAATTGTAAGTATTGTGTGCTGTGTATTAGTATGCTGTGTGTGAGGCCCCGTACACACGGATGGATAATCCGCTGAAAACGGTCCGCCGGACCGTTTTCAGCGGACATGTCCGCCCGGAGATTTCTGTCTGATGGTTGTACACACCATCAGACAGAAATCCGCGCGTAAACAATACGCGGGGCGTGGCCGCGCCGTCGCCGCGACGATGACGCAGCGACATGGGCGGCCCTGGAAGTTCAAAGCTTCCACGCATGCGTCAAATCAGTACGACGCATTCGAGGGATGGCGGTCGGTCGGACGTGTCCGGTGAGTCTGTACAGATGACCAAACACGTCCGACGGACAGGTTTCCAGCGGATAGATTTCTTAGCATGCTAAGAAATTTTTATCCGCTTGAAACTGTCCGATCCGCCGGACAATTGTCCGCTCGGGCCTACACACGACCGGATCTGTCCGCTGGAACTGGTCTGGCGGACCAGTTTCAGCGGATCGATCCGGTCGTGTATACAGGGCCTTAGAAATATCCTATTAAATTAACAACTTTTGTAAAAAAAATTAAATACAAATATTTTCATTCAAAATTTTCCAAAAATTTTGCGCTGGAGGGGCAGAGCAGAGAGCAGTTGACACAGTGACCAGCTCTCTGCTCAGCGAAGACTGAGAACTCCGTGATCAGCAGTCTTTGTTCATTTCTTGGTTTTGGAGGAATAATCCACCTAGAGAATGTCCTTGTGGCCCCACTCTAGTTCGCTTTGGAGGTAAAGCAAAGGAGTATTCACCCAGAGCACGAATCCGATCATGGATGGGTTACGAGCTTCCCTTTGATCGCCATGACTGGATCGTAGATCGTTGTGGGCAGGATGTCCGCTATGTTATTGACTACTATGACGGAGGAGAAGTGGATAAAAACTATCAGTTTTCGATCTTGGATGTCCGTCCTGCTTTTGACTCCATGACTGCCGTGTGGGATAGAATGAAAGTGGCCTGGTGGCGTTGGACCTCTTAATCTATTGGGAATAATCTTTATTGGGCAATCCTGAGAAAGACCGAAAAAGATGAAATGACAGCAGTGCTTTATTGCAAAACCCCTTTTTTGCAGATGTTACAAATATGCAGCTAAATATTTAATGTATATGGGAAGGTGAACATGTAAACAAAATTAAAAATAAACATTCTCAAATTTAAAAAAAAAAAAAAAAATCCAAAAATTTAGAGCAAAAAAAATGAAGTCTTCAGAAGACTTATTATGCCTTGTGGTGGTCATTTTGTGGGTTCTCCCACTGTCCTAGTGCTCCAGAGCCTCCACAAATGTGACCTGGTATCCCCATACTCAGGAGGCATAGAAAAAATGTGTTTTGGAGTGCAATTATTATTATTAGTATGCCTATACTCTGTGTGAGAAATAATTACAACTTTGTGATAAAAAAGGTTTTTCATTTCTTAATTTTCCATTAGTGACAATAGAATTACAACTTCCAAAAACAAATCATGCCTTACTAAATACCTTGGATTGATGGTTTTCCAAAAAGGGTTTTCTTTTTTTTTGGGGTGGAGGGGGGGCTGAGTATTAGTGCTGTCCTGGCATTTTAAGGCCTCAAGAAATGAGATAAGCAGTCAGTACATCAGAAATGATCAGTTTTCAAATATACTGTATATACCATAGCTTGTAGACTGAACATAAAGTGGAGTTCCACCCCAAATTTTTTTTTTTAATCCAAAAATCTAAAAAAATAAAATGTTTTTTACTTACCCGAAAAAGCTGTTGCTATGCGGAACTCCTGAATCTGCCTGTTCATCCTCCACGGTGGATCATCTTCCTCATCCTACACTCTGTTTCTTCTTGTGAATGGGGCGCGCTGCATTCTGGGAACTGTGTGTATCCCAGAAAGCAGCCGGCCCATTCACAAAGCGCCACGGTGCTCGCGCATGCGCAGTAGGAAACGGGCAGTGAAGCCGCACAGCTTCACTGCCTGTTTCCCTTACTGTGGATGGCAGTGCCTGGAGCTGCCAGGATTGAGGATCGGCCTCAGCGGGGGCCGACATCGCTGGCGACTAGGACAGGTAGTGTCCTTATTAAAAGTCAGCAGCTACAGTGTTAGTAGCTGCTGACTTTTAATTTTTTTTTTTTTCACCGGACCTCCGCTTTTACATAACTTTCACACAGACTAAAAAATATATGCTGAGTTGGGTTATTTTTACCTTAAAAATGTAGCAGAATAAATTTTGGCTTAAATGTATTAATAAAGATTATTTATTTGCAACCAAAACTAAGAATTCAGTATTTTTTGTTTATGTAGCAAAAAATAACAACCCAGTGGTGATTACATATGATCAAAAGAAAACTCTATCTGTCTAAAACAAATGATAAAAAATTCATTTGGGTACAGTATTGCATGACTGAGCAATTGTCATTTGAAGTGTGGTAGCGCTAAAAAGTGTTAAAAGTGTCCGTACTCGAAGTGGTTGACGTAAAGATGCAAAGCCAAAACACAAAATATATTTAAGCATACATATAACCATAGCTCACAGGTGGAAGAAGAAGAAGAAGAAGAAGAAGAAGAAGAAGAAGAAGAAGAAGAAGAAGAAGATACAAGAAGAAGATACAAGAAGAAGAAGAAGAAGAAGATACAAGAAGAAGAAGAAGAAGATACAAGAAGAAGATACAAGAAGAAGAAGAAGAAGAAGATACAAGAAGAAGAAGAAGATACAAGAAGAAGAAGATACAAGAAGAAGAAGAAGATACAAGAAGAAGAAGAAGAAGATACAAGAAGAAGAAGAAGAAGAAGATACAAGAAGAAGAAGAAGATACAAGAAGAAGAAGAAGATACAAGAAGAAGAAGATACAAGAAGAAGAAGATACAAGAAGAAGATACAAGAAGAAGAAGATACAAGAAGAAGATACAAGAAGATACAAGAAGAAGAAGATACAAGAAGATACAAGAAGAAGAAGAAGATACAAGAAGAAGAAGATACAAGAAGAAGATACAAGAAGATACAAGAAGAAGAAGATACAAGAAGAAGAAGATACAAGAAGAAGAAGATACAAGAAGAAGAAGAAGATACAAGAAGAAGAAGAAGATACAAGAAGAAGAAGAAGATACAAGAAGAAGAAGAAGATACAAGAAGAAGAAGAAGATACAAGAAGAAGAAGATACAAGAAGAAGAAGAAGATACAAGAAGAAGAAGATACAAGAAGAAGAAGATACAAGAAGAAGAAGATACAAGAAGAAGATACAAGAAGATACAAGAAGAAGAAGATACAAGAAGAAGAAGATACAAGAAGAAGATACAAGAAGAAGAAGAAGATACAAGAAGAAGATACAAGAAGAAGAAGAAGATACAAGAAGAAGATACAAGAAGAAGAAGAAGATACAAGAAGAAGATACAAGAAGAAGAAAAAGATACAAGAAGAAGATACAAGAAGAAGAAGAAGAAGAAGAAGAAGATACAAGAAGAAGAAGAAGATACAAGAAGAAGAAGAAGATACAAGAAGAAGAAGAAGAAGATACAAGAAGAAGAAGAAGATACAAGAAGAAGAAGATACAAGAAGAAGAAGATACAAGAAGAAGAAGATACAAGAAGATACAAGAAGAAGAAGATACAAGAAGAAGAAGATACAAGAAGAAGAAGATACAAGAAGAAGAAGATACAAGAAGAAGAAGCTACAAGAAGAAGATACAAGAAGATACAAGAAGAAGAAGATACAAGAAGAAGAAGATACAAGAAGAAGAAGAAGATACAAGAAGAAGAAGAAGATACAAGAAGAAGAAGAAGATACAAGAAGAAGAAGAAGATACAAGAAGAAGAAGATACAAGAAGAAGAAGAAGATACAAGAAGAAGAAGATACAAGAAGAAGAAGATACAAGAAGAAGATACAAGAAGATACAAGAAGAAGAAGATACAAGAAGTATCTTTTGGCTTAAATTTTGGCTTAAATGTATTAATAAAGATTATTTATTTGCAACCAAAACTAAGAATTCAGTATTTTTTGTTTATGTAGCAAAAAATAACAACCCAGTGGTGATTACATATGATCAAAAGAAAACTCTATCTGTCTAAAACAAATGATAAAAAATTCATTTGGGTACAGTATTGCATGACTGAGCAATTGTCATTTGAAGTGTGGTAGCGCTAAAAAGTGTTAAAAGTGTCCGTACTCGAAGTGGTTGACGTAAAGATGCAAAGCCAAAACACAAAATATATTTAAGCATACATATAACCATAGCTCACAGGTGGAAGAAGAAGAAGAAGAAGAAGAAGAAGAAGAAGAAGAAGAAGAAGAAGAAGATACAAGAAGAAGATACAAGAAGAAGAAGAAGAAGAAGATACAAGAAGAAGAAGAAGAAGATACAAGAAGAAGAAGAAGATACAAGAAGAAGAAGAAGAAGAAGATACAAGAAGAAGAAGAAGAAGATACAAGAAGAAGAAGAAGAAGATACAAGAAGAAGAAGAAGAAGATACAAGAAGAAGAAGAAGATACAAGAAGAAGAAGAAGATACAAGAAGAAGAAGAAGATACAAGAAGAAGAAGATACAAGAAGAAGAAGATACAAGAAGAAGAAGATACAAGAAGAAGATACAAGAAGATACAAGAAGAAGAAGATACAAGAAGAAGAAGATACAAGAAGAAGAAGATACAAGAAGAAGAAGATACAAGAAGAAGATACAAGAAGAAGAAGATACAAGAAGAAGATACAAGAAGAAGAAGAAGATACAAGAAGAAGAAGATACAAGAAGAAGAAGAAGATACAAGAAGAAGAAGAAGATACAAGAAGAAGAAGAAGAAGATACAAGAAGAAGAAGAAGATACAAGAAGAAGAAGATACAAGAAGAAGAAGAAGATACAAGAAGAAGAAGATACAAGAAGAAGAAGATACAAGAAGAAGATACAAGAAGATACAAGAAGAAGAAGATACAAGAAGAAGAAGATACAAGAAGAAGATACAAGAAGAAGAAGAAGATACAAGAAGAAGATACAAGAAGAAGAAGAAGATACAAGAAGAAGATACAAGAAGAAGAAGAAGATACAAGAAGAAGATACAAGAAGAAGAAGAAGATACAAGAAGAAGATACAAGAAGAAGAAGAAGAAGATACAAGAAGAAGAAGAAGATACAAGAAGAAGAAGATACAAGAAGAAGAAGAAGATACAAGAAGAAGAAGAAGATACAAGAAGAAGAAGATACAAGAAGAAGAAGATACAAGAAGAAGAAGATACAAGAAGATACAAGAAGAAGAAGATACAAGAAGAAGAAGATACAAGAAGAAGAAGATACAAGAAGAAGAAGATACAAGAAGAAGATACAAGAAGATACAAGAAGAAGAAGATACAAGAAGAAGAAGATACAAGAAGAAGAAGATACAAGAAGAAGAAGAAGATACAAGAAGAAGAAGAAGATACAAGAAGAAGAAGAAGATACAAGAAGAAGAAGAAGATACAAGAAGAAGAAGATACAAGAAGAAGAAGAAGATACAAGAAGAAGAAGATACAAGAAGAAGAAGATACAAGAAGAAGATACAAGAAGATACAAGAAGAAGAAGATACAAGAAGAAGAAGATACAAGAAGAAGATACAAGAAGAAGAAGAAGATACAAGAAGAAGATACAAGAAGAAGAAGAAGATACAAGAAGAAGATACAAGAAGAAGAAGAAGAAGATACAAGAAGAAGATACAAGAAGAAGAAGAAGAAGATACAAGAAGAAGAAGAAGAAGATACAAGAAGAAGAAGATACAAGAAGAAGAAGAAGATACAAGAAGAAGAAGAAGATACAAGAAGAAGATACAAGAAGAAGAAGAAGATACAAGAAGAAGATACAAGAAGAAGAAGAAGATACAAGAAGAAGATACAAGAAGAAGAAGAAGATACAAGAAGAAGATACAAGAAGAAGAAGAAGATACAAGAAGAAGAAGATACAAGAAGAAGAAGATACAAGAAGAAGAAGAAGATACAAGAAGAAGAAGATACAAGAAGAAGAAGATACAAGAAGAAGATACAAGAAGATACAAGAAGAAGAAGATACAAGAAGAAGAAGATACAAGAAGAAGATACAAGAAGAAGAAGAAGATACAAGAAGAAGAAGATACAAGAAGAAGAAGATACAAGAAGAAGAAGATACAAGAAGAAGAAGATACAAGAAGAAGAAGAAGAAGATACAAGAAGAAGAAGAAGATACAAGAAGAAGAAGAAGATACAAGAAGAAGAAGAAGATACAAGAAGAAGAAGAAGATACAAGAAGAAGAAGATACAAGAAGAAGAAGAAGATACAAGAAGAAGAAGATACAAGAAGAAGATACAAGAAGATACAAGAAGAAGATACAAGAAGAAGAAGATACAAGAAGAAGATACAAGAAGAAGAAGAAGATACAAGAAGAAGATACAAGAAGAAGAAGAAGATACAAGAAGAAGATACAAGAAGAAGAAGAAGATACAAGAAGAAGAAGAAGATACAAGAAGGAGAAGAAGATACAAGAAGGAGAAGAAGATACAAGAAGAAGAAGATACAAGAAGAAGATACAAGAAGAAGAAGAAGATACAAGAAGGAGAAGAAGATACAAGAAGAAGAAGAAGATACAAGAAGAAGAAGAAGATACAAGAAGAAGATACAAGAAGAAGAAGATACAAGAAGAAGAAGATACAAGAAGACGAAGATACAAGAAGAAGAAGATACAAGAAGAAGAAGATACAAGAAGAAGAAGATACAAGAAGATACAAGAAGAAGAAGATACAAGAAGATACAAGAAGAAGAAGATACAAGAAGAAGAAGATACAAGAAGATACAAGAAGAAGAAGATACAAGAAGAAGAAGATACAAGAAGAAGAAGATACAAGAAGATACAAGAAGAAGAAGATACAAGAAGAAGATACAAGAAGAAGAAGATACAAGAAGAAGAAGAAGATACAAGAAGAAGAAGATACAAGAAGAAGAAGAAGATACAAGAAGAAGAAGATACAAGAAGAAGAAGATACAAGAAGAAGATACAAGAAGATACAAGAAGAAGAAGATACAAGAAGAAGAAGATACAAGAAGAAGATACAAGAAGAAGAAGAAGATACAAGAAGAAGATACAAGAAGAAGAAGAAGATACAAGAAGAAGATACAAGAAGAAGAAGAAGAAGATACAAGAAGAAGATACAAGAAGAAGAAGAAGAAGATACAAGAAGAAGAAGAAGAAGATACAAGAAGAAGAAGATACAAGAAGAAGAAGAAGATACAAGAAGAAGAAGAAGATACAAGAAGAAGATACAAGAAGAAGAAGAAGATACAAGAAGAAGATACAAGAAGAAGAAGAAGATACAAGAAGAAGATACAAGAAGAAGAAGAAGATACAAGAAGAAGATACAAGAAGAAGAAGAAGATACAAGAAGAAGAAGATACAAGAAGAAGAAGATACAAGAAGAAGAAGAAGATACAAGAAGAAGAAGATACAAGAAGAAGAAGATACAAGAAGAAGATACAAGAAGATACAAGAAGAAGAAGATACAAGAAGAAGAAGATACAAGAAGAAGATACAAGAAGAAGAAGAAGATACAAGAAGAAGAAGATACAAGAAGAAGAAGATACAAGAAGAAGAAGATACAAGAAGAAGAAGATACAAGAAGAAGAAGAAGATACAAGAAGAAGAAGAAGATACAAGAAGAAGAAGAAGATACAAGAAGAAGAAGAAGATACAAGAAGAAGAAGAAGATACAAGAAGAAGAAGATACAAGAAGAAGAAGAAGATACAAGAAGAAGAAGATACAAGAAGAAGATACAAGAAGATACAAGAAGAAGATACAAGAAGAAGAAGATACAAGAAGAAGATACAAGAAGAAGAAGAAGATACAAGAAGAAGATACAAGAAGAAGAAGAAGATACAAGAAGAAGATACAAGAAGAAGAAGAAGATACAAGAAGAAGAAGAAGATACAAGAAGGAGAAGAAGATACAAGAAGGAGAAGAAGATACAAGAAGAAGAAGATACAAGAAGAAGATACAAGAAGAAGAAGAAGATACAAGAAGGAGAAGAAGATACAAGAAGAAGAAGAAGATACAAGAAGAAGAAGAAGATACAAGAAGAAGATACAAGAAGAAGAAGATACAAGAAGAAGAAGATACAAGAAGACGAAGATACAAGAAGAAGAAGATACAAGAAGAAGAAGATACAAGAAGAAGAAGATACAAGAAGATACAAGAAGAAGAAGATACAAGAAGATACAAGAAGAAGAAGATACAAGAAGAAGAAGATACAAGAAGATACAAGAAGAAGAAGATACAAGAAGAAGAAGATACAAGAAGAAGAAGATACAAGAAGATACAAGAAGAAGAAGATACAAGAAGAAGATACAAGAAGAAGAAGATACAAGAAGAAGAAGATACAAGAAGAAGAAGATACAAGAAGATACAAGAAGAAGATACAAGAAGAAGAAGAAGATACAAGAAGAAGAAGATACAAGAAGAAGAAGATACAAGAAGAAGAAGATACAAGAAAGAGGATGTATAATATCAACATACAGTATACTGTATTTACTTATCACTAATAAAACAATATTGTGTTCAATATTTAACCCATCTTGATGCAGGCAGTCTCAAAAATCAGTTTCTTTTGACAACAATCTAATTAAATTACTTATTCTCCAATGGCTAGTAATTTCATCAATTCCCAGTACTGTAATAACCTAGAATCCACATGTTCCTTGAAACCCACTGAGACTGCATAAGCCTTGCCTCTATGGGCCAGATTCACAAAAGGGATACGACGGCGTATCTGCTGATACGCCGTCGTATCCCTGTTTCTATCTATGCGACTGTTTCATAGAATCAGTTACGCATAGATATCCCTAAGATCCGACAGGTGTAATAGTTTTAAACTGTCGGATCTTAGGATGCAGTACCGTGGCCGCCGCTGGGGGGAGTTCGCGTCGTAAACCAGCGTCGGGTATGCAAATTAGCAGTTACGGCGATCCACTAAACTTTTTCCCGTCGTTACGTCGCCGCAAGTGTTAGCTTGCCGTCGCAAAGACAGGGCACCTTTTACAAAGTGTAAAATTACTACACCATGTAAAAGTATACCCGTCTTTCCCGGCGCAAGTCTTTTTTTCACGTCGCGATTCACAAAACGTCGGCACGTCGTAATTTTGCGCAAAGCACGTTGGGAAATTTGCATCGGGAGCATGCGCAGTACGTCCGCCGCGGGAGCGTGCCTAATTTTGGCCCACCTTGCGCCGGACGGATTTAGGATACACCGCCGCAAATTTCCAGGTAAGTGCTTTGTGGATCGGACACTTAGACAGAAAATTTGAGGCGGTGTAACCTAAATCGGTTACGTTACGCTGCGCCCGGGCTACGTGAATCTGGCCCTATATTTCTAGGTTTCAACAGATACATGAAGGGCAGTTATGCTTCTGTTTGACCTATAAATAAGTGCTTATAGTTTTCCATTAGCTGGGCATTGTTGGAGGCAATTTATTTTGCTATTGATGACAATAACCACTTGATGATGGTTCATTTATATGTTTTACAGGATGATTTTTTGTAGGATGTACAATAAACATTGGTTACTTTAAATTTCCCTAATAAGTCCCTTTACAGAGATCCTTCTATTTATATATACGGGTATATGTAGAATCTCTTTTATGTTTATGTTATGAATATGTCCTGCCATCTTTTTGTTCAACCATACTTTATTATGGCCTTTATACTGCAAGCCACAAGGGCACTGCAGTATACAGTATATATCATATTTAACCCAATAATCCTCATTCTTTGAGCGTAACCACTGTTACAAACGTTTTTCTCCTTCTAAAAGTATATATTTTTTTTATTAGGGGATGTATAGCAATTTTTACTACCTTGTCTCTAATTGCTGTTGCCTTTCTGTATACCAATTTTGGTTTACTTGTGACAACTATTAAGTATTTTGTTCTTCTTTATTATAAGCCAATATTTGAATAAAACAATTTTTTTATGTCATGGTTATACAATAAAGTCTGGCAGCTTACCTGTCTCATGTGTCCATTAGAGGCCTGACCCTCTTTCTGGTTGTCTTTTATCACCTTCCTCCCTGTATGCCCCCACCCAGGCCATTCCAGGAAGTTTATATTAACTGTTTCACTACAGGTCTGCAGTGCTGTTCAACCTTTGTTTGTAGCTTGTTCCTGTCTGCAGTGTGTTACGTTTACCTTCCTGTGTACCGACCTTGGCTCGTCTCTGACTTCTCCTGTTTGCCTGTTTCCCTGACCCTTGGCCTGTTCCTTGTTTACCCTTGTCTGCCACTTGCCCCGACTTCGGCTTACCCATCACTATCGCTTGTCCTGTTTGCTGCTTTCCCTCTCTCCCTTTGGAGCGTGACCTTGGGGACCCCAGGGGCCGTGACCTGGATCCAGCTGCGGCGAAGGCCATCCTCACCACCAGAGGCTCTGGTGAACACAAAGCTGGGTCTTAGACTCCGCGCCCTGGGGAATCTTGGGCTCACGCTTCCTCTCTGATCGCAGCAGTTGGCCATAGGGTTCACTACGCTGTGGTGCATCCCTGACCCCAACGGGGTGCACTTGTCACCTGGCCACAGGTGACCAGACATTTTACCTCTTTGCATTGCACATAAAATCCTGTCTCAACTTCCTTTTTATCTTCCCTCTCTTTTCTTTTCTTAAGCAATACCTACTTTTAATGATCAATTTGGAATAAAATCCCACTTTTGGAACTGTAAAATTTTAGTGATGCACTTCTATTTTATTAAAACTTAAGACAAAATTCTGTCTGAGGTAATTCTGCAACAGTCTCATATACACCTTACAGACAGTTACACAAAGTTGTGCTATTTGTTGTATAGATCATATTGACCCCCACATATCACTGTAAAGAGGACCTGTCATGCTTATTACTATTACAAGGAATGTTTACATTCCTTGTAATAGGAATAAAAGTGATAATTTGTATTTATATTTTTAAAGTGTCAAAGTAAAAAAAAGAAAGTATAATTAAGAATATATTTTTTTAAAGTGCCCCTGTCCCCGTGTGTTTGCATGCAGAAGCAGATGCATAAGTAAGGCCCGCACACATATGAAAACGGTGTTCAAACCACACATGTGAGGTGTCACCGTGAACTTTTGAGCAAGAGCAATAATTCTAGCCCTAGACCTCCTCTGTTACTCAATTCATGTAACCAGTAAAAAGTGTCAGAATTGGCCTGGATGTGAAGTGGTTAAACTATCGAGTGTTGGGGCTATACTGCCAGAGCTCATTTTTGGCAGTGATGCTCATTGTAGGCTGACTGGGTATGCTGTGTCCAAAGAAAAGGAGGAGGGCAGGGGAACAAAGGGGGCTTGCTGAATAATTATTATGGGAGGGGAATCCCTTTGATATGTTCTTCTGCCAGCTATCACCGGGACCTTTTAAGAGCATTGGTGCAATTAAAAAGACAGTCCCAGTTAAACTGTTTGTAGTATAAATATAATATAGGTATAGTATAGTCTTGCTACAGTACAAGTGTAAATTATATGTGGTTCAGATGTGATATAGAGTGCAGTATGGGTGCTATTTGAATAAGGTACACTTGGTTTCCTGCTCTCAGTGGGAAGGAATGACCCAAACACCCCCCGGTTCGGTTTGCATCCAGAACATGCGAACAGACCAAAAGTTCACACGAACATTTGAACACCATTAAAGTCTATGGGACTCGAACATGAGAAATCAAAAGTGCAAATTTTAAAGGTTAATATGCAAGTTATTGTCCTAAAGTGTTGCATTGATACATGCCCCTGGGGACATGTATCAATGCAAAAAAAGGTTTTAAAAACTGCTGTTTTTTCGGGAGCAGTGATTTTAATAATGCTTAAAGTGAAACAATAAAAGTGAAATATTACTTAAAATTTCATACCTAGGGGGTGTCTAAAGGATGCATGTAAAATAGCGCATGTGTCCCGTGTTTATAACTGTCCCTGCACAAAATGTAATTTCTAAAGGAAAACAGTTGTTTAAAACTACTCGCAGCTATTCATGAATTGGCAGTGCCTGGTAATGGACTGGGGGGGACCCCTGCCTTTTTTTTCAATGGCTTTTATCTGTATTGCCAGGCCCCGACAATTCATTAATAGCTGTAAGTAATTTTAAATGGCAATTTTTCCTTAAAAAATGAAATTTTGTGCAGGGAACCAAAATTAAAAAAAAAAACAAATGTGTGGGGTCCTCCCAAAATTCCATTACCAGGCACTTCAGGTCTGGTATGAATTTTAAGGGGAAACCCGCACCAAATTGTAAAAAAAAAATGGCGTGGGGTTCCCCCAAAAAGCCCCCCCATGTGGCCTGGTATGGTTCAGGAGGGGGGTGCTCTCTCGTCCCCCGCTCTTTTCCTTGTGCTCACATAAAGGGTCTGGTATGGATTTTTGGTGGGACCCCATGCCATTTTTTTTTTATTTTGGCACAGAGTTCCCCTTAAAATCCATACCAGACCTGAAGGTTTTTTTGGGGGAACCCCACGTAATTTTTTTTTATGCGGGGCTCCCGTTAATATCCATACCAGACCTGAAGGGCCTGATATGGAATTTGGGGGGACACAACACGTTTTTTTTATTTTTTTATCTTGGTTTAAATCTTGGTTCCCCTACTCGCGCTATTAATGAATTGTGAACGGTGCCACCTGTTGGCCCGGGGTGTGATCAGCACCCCAGAAACTACAGCATGAACCAGCAGCACAGCCAAAGCTGAGACAGAGACTCAAAAATTTGAACATATTAACCAGGTCAGAGTTACTTAACTTTCTGACCCCCTCTAAATTTACACTAGCACTGGTTCTGAAAAAGTATGAAATTTAAAGGAATATTTCACTTTTATTGTTTCACTTTAAGCATTATTAAAATCACTGCTCCCGAAAACTGACTTTTTTAAAACTTTTTTTGCATTGATACATGTCCCCTGGGGCAGGACACAGGTCCCCAAACACTTTTTAGGACAATAACTTGCATATTAACCTTTAAAATTAGCACTTTAGAATTTTCCCATAGACTTTTACAGGGTGTTCCGCGGCTTTTCAAATTGGCTGCAAACAACCCCAAATTGTTGGCTGTTCGAGTCAAAATGATCCCTATCAGTTGGTTAGTCCCTGCTTACAGAATCAGCAGTGGGCGAATAGCCCTCTCACCAGTAATGCTGTGGTAACCTCTTGCTGTAAAAGAAGGGCTCAGTCTCTCCCCAAAAGCTCCCTGCTTCAGCCATGCATGCTGTAATGTGGATAGTGCTGTGCTTCCCTTGGGTGTCCTCAGTTCCAGTCTCAATCTCGGATCTCTGCTGGTATGGTCTCCAGCTTGCTGACAAATATCCAGACAGAGGTGCTCTCCCTCTAAATTTCTTGCTAAAAGGAAGAACTTTCCCAGACAGTTTAATAAAAAATCCTCTCTCCACACCTTCTACTACACAGTGCATATCACATATAGTTACATAGTTAGTCTGGTTGATAAAAGACACAAACCCATCTAGTAAACCAACAAAAACAAAAATCCCCCCCCCCCAAAAAAAATCATACAATTCTAAATACACAATCCTATACCCACAACTGATCAAGAGAAAGTCAAAGAGCCCCAGAAAAGCATAAACCAATTTGCTACAGAAGGGGAAAAAAATCCTTCCTGAGGCAGTCCGATATTCCCTGGCAGACGGATATTCCCCGGATCAACTTTACCTATATATGATAGTATACGGTTATATTATGTACATTTAGGAAAGAATCCAGGGCATTTTTAAAGCAATTACTGAGTTTGCCAGAAAAAGCTTTTGAGGAAGTCTATTCCACATTTTCACAGCTCTTAGGCCCCTTTGACATTGAGGCGTTTTTCATGCGGTACAGCGCTGCTATACTGCATGAAAAAATCATGCCCTGCAGGCTTCAATGTGAAAGCTCGAAGGCTTTCACACTGAAGCGGTGCGGTAGCAGGACCGCTCCAAAAGTCCTGCTAGCCGCATCTTTGGAGCGGTATAGGAGCGGGGTGTTTACCGCTCCTATACCGCGCCTTCCCATCGAAATCAATAGGAAACCGCGGTAATACCGCCCGCAATGCGGGCGGTATAAACCCTTTTTCGGCCGCTAGCGGGGGGTTAAAACCTCACCGCTAGCGCCCGAATATCGCGGTAAATACAACGGCATAGCAGCGCTAAAAATAGCGCAGCTTTACCGTCACCGCACCTCTGCTGCCCAATGTGAAAGCAGCCTTACTGTGAAGAAATCTTTCCATATTTTGAGATTGAATCTCTTTTCCTCAAGACATAAAGAGTGCCCCCTGTGATAACCCTTAAAGTGAATAACTCAACACCAAGATCACTATATGAACCACTTATGTATTTATACATATTAATCCTATCTCCTTTAATCTATTTTTCTCAAGAGAGAATACATTCAGTTCCTCTAATCTTTCCTCATAGCTGAGATCCTCCAGTTCCCTCATATTTATTTTTGTGAACTGGTGCCCAAAACTGAACTGCATATTCCTGATGAGGTCTTACTAATGATTTGTACAGGGGCAAATTCTCTCTTTCTCTTTCTCTCTCTCTCTCTCTCTCTGCTGTCCATACCTCTTTTAATACAAGAAAGGACTTTGCTTGGTTTGGATCCTTCTCTGCCATTGATTCCCCCAGTTGTACTCCCCCTAATATATCTGATGCATGTTCATTCTTAGCCCCCAAGTGCATAACTTTACATTTATCAACAATAAAACTTATTTGCCACATAGTTGCCCAATTAAAAAGTGGATTGAGGTTGGCTTGTAAGTTGGGAACATCATGTCCCATTTGCAGTTTGCGAGAAGCCATGTGGGGGACACAGTAAACATGTAGAAGAATGAGCTCTGGTCAGATGAAACCAAAATTAAACTTTTTGGCCCAAAAGCAAAATGCTATATGTGGCGGAAAACTAACACTGCACATCACCCTGAACACACCTTCAGCAGGGACAGAGAAGCTCATCAGCATTAGGAAGCTTAAAAACATACACAAATACATAGGGCTTTATTACAATTTCTTGTATTATAAAGCTGATGGTCAGCAAGTAACATACGCCTACACTTAAAGTCCCACCACTGCACCCCTGGAATAAATACACCTTAGCAGTATAGCTGCCACCTTGAATAATATAGATAATATGAACAGTATTTTAACCCCCTATCAAAAGCAGATAGTGAAAATAGTGGCGCTTAAAACACAATATTATAGTGAAAACTTCATATCGATTCATTAATATGCAAAAGTTAATATTAAACACCCTATGACAATTTTCTTGTATTGTTGACTAATTTACCAGTACTGTCCCAATATGTATAGTTAATTTAACACGGTGCTTGCCATTTATTGGCTGGTGGATCTTTCAATGTGGCAATACGATTTTGACATTTTTAAATCATTTATTATATTCATGGTTTGCAGACCAAGTTTTTACAAGTTTTGGGCAAGAGGTTAACATCATGTGCTCTAGTTTTTATGAAAAACAAATGTGATGGTGGCTCAACCATTTGGATTAAATCCAAATAGTCTGTGACACTTATTTCTGTGGCCAAACACAATGAGGATAATTGGCTATAACTTATACTATAAATAGGCTTTTCAAATACACAGTCTTACTAGCATCCTTCCAAGTACAGCACTCAATAAGTAACCCTTATTTAAATGTACAGATCTAGTGTTCTCCGAGGACTTCAATCATAAATCCCTTTCATATGAATAATAACCGATTTGCTCTGTTTGTAACATAAATCAGGAAGGAGGTGCAATTTCCTTTCAGTTCTCATGCATAATGGCCACTAGATGATTAGTCCTTTCCAGCACACTTTGGAGAGTCATAATCCTTGTGTGAATACAGGCCTACTAGGATTTTTACTATAGTACCTGTGTATGTGTATAAGAAAATAACTAACCCCCACATCCAGACAGATCCTTTCTTTACAGCAAGAAAAAAAAAAAGGTCCCAGTTATGAACACAACTTTGAAAATTGTCAATAAACAGATTTTTAATACACCAACTTCTTTTCCTATTTTTTTTTTTTTTTTTTTTTGTAGAAGAAAAACTATTCCCTAATCCCTTAAAGTGTTTCTCCCTATTTATAACACTCAGTTTTAAAATAGAGAAATAGAGAACTCCGGCACTGTCTGAGGGGGGGGGGGGGACTGCAGCAGCACCTGTGGATCTGATCCTAACAGAAAAAGTGATAATAATGTGAAGTATGGTAGCTGCGCTGTGGGGGAGGGAATGGGAAGGTGGAATTGAAAAGGGAATGCAAAGTAAAGGGATCGTGAGTGAACTTAAAGGAGTTGTAAGGGGGAAAAAATGTTTTGCTGAAATGACTGTTTACAGGGTATAGAGACATAATAGTTAACTGATTCCTTTTAAGAATGATTAAAAATAGATAAAAATCAATCATATAATGTACCTACAGTTTAGTTTCGTTTTTGCCTGTTGCTTCCTGTCTCTCTGATGTACAGAGCCAGAGAGCCAATAGAGGGCAGTGATGGTTTGTAAAACGAAACTGGATTGGTGCTGAGGGGTTTTAGACACACAGTAATCACACCTCCTTGATTAGTGACCACAGAGAGAAATCAAAGCAAAAACTAACAATGAGGACATGAAACCAGGACTGCAGTAAGGTAAAGGAAGCTATTTAGCTAAAAAAAAAATCCTTTAGTGACCCTTCGAACAGTGAGATAAAAAAAAAATTAAGGTATCTGATGATACAACAATGAACAATAAAGATGACAGTGAACAAACACCTATAATCCTGTAAAGATTTAACAGTGAAAATACAAAGTAAAATGGCTACTACATATACAAACACCAAAAATAGCATAGAATAAGTGGAAAAAAAGTGCAAAACTATCAAAAATCACACATGTGATAAAGTCCTGTCCATAAATAAGGATCAAATCTAGCAGTCCAGTAATTCCTTCACAGCACAGTGTCTAGATAAAACACCTCTACCAAAATTGCAATGTGCACAAATGAAATCTTCAGTGATGACACCTTTGAGTGTGCTGGCAGCTCACCTCACGGCTGCTTATCCAAACAGCTAACCGAGATCCTGATTGCAGCTGGATGTGTGGGCTGATAAAACACCTCCTCCTGACTCCTAAGACAGCTCTCAGCGGCCAATGTGTGTCATGGAAAAGAGAAGATATATGCACTTGTTATACCCTGATGAAGTCACGTGATGTGACGATACATAGGGATTGGAGCACCGGGGTACAGACAGAGTCTGTAAGAGTCTGTAAATATTTTATTATATATTTTCATGTGACAACACTGAAAAAATGACACTTTGTTACAATGTAAAGTAGTGAGTGTACAGCTTGTATAACAGTGTAAATTTGCTGTCCCCCCAAAATAACCGCTGGCAACAAAAGTGAGTACACCGCTAAGTGAAAATGTCCAAATTGTGCCTCAAGAGTCAATATTTTGTGTGACCACTATTATTTTCCAGCACTGCCTTAACCCTCTTGGGCATGGAGCTCACCAGAGCTTCACAGGTTGCCACTGGGGTCCTCTTCCACTCCTTCATGATGACATCACAGAGCTGGTGGATGTTAGAGACCTTGCGCTCCTCCACCTTCCATTTGAGGATGCCCCACAGATGCTCAATAGGGTTTAGGCCTGGAGACATGCTTGGCCAGTCCATCACCTTTAACCTCTGCTTCTTTAGGAATACCTCTGCTTCTTTGGAATACTGCCATGCGGCCCTGCGGCCCCGTCTCTGAGGGGAGGGGATCATGCTCTGCTTCAGTTTGTCACAGTACATGTTGGCATTCATGGTTCCCTCAATGAACTGTAGCTCCCCAGTGCCGGCAGCACTCATGCAGACCCAAACCATGACTCTCCCACCACCATGCTTGACAGTAGGCAAGACACACTTGTCTTTGTACTCCTCACCTGGTTGCCGCCACACACGCTTGACACCATCTAAACCAAATAAGTTTCATCAGACCACAGGACATGGATACAGTAATCCATGTCAATAAACTTTTTGTGGGCTTTCTTGTGCATCATCTTTAGAAGAGGCTTCTTTTTGGGATGACAGCCATGCAGACCAATTTGATTCAGTGTGTGGTGTATGGCCTGAGCACTGACAGGCTGACCCCCTACCCCTTCAACCTCTGCAGCAATGCTGGCAGCACTCATATGTCTATTTCCAAAAGACAATCTGTGGATATGATGCTGAGCACATGCACTCAACTTCTTTGGTCGACCATGGCGAGGCCTGTTTAGAGTGTAAACTGTCCTGTTAAACTGCTGTATGTTCTTGGCCACCGTGCTGCAGCTCAGTTTCAGGGTCTTGGCAATCTTCTTATAGCCTATGCCATCTTTATGTAGAGCAACAATTTTTTTTTTCAGATCCTCAGAGAGTTTTTTGACATGAGGTGCCATGTGGAACTTCCAGGGACCAGTATGAGAGAGTGAGAGTGATAACACACCTGCTCCCCATTCACATCTAAGACCTTGTAACACTAACTAGTCACATGACACAGGGGAGAAAAAATGGCTAATTGGGCCCAATTTGGACATTTTAACTTAGGGGTATACTCACTTTTGTTACCAGTGGTTTAGACATTAACCACTTAACGCCCGCCACACGCCTATTTACGTCCACAGAATGGCACGTACAGGCAGATGGGCGTATATATACGTCCTTGCCTTCTAGCGGATGGGGGGTTCGATCGGGACCCCCCCCCCCCCTCTGCGTGCGGTGGGCGGCTTACCTCGGGGAGCGATCCGGGACAACGGCGCAGCTAATCGTTTATAGCCGCTCCGTCGCGATCGCTCCCCGGAGCTGAAGAACGGGGAGAGCCGTATGTAAACACGGCTTCCCCGTGCTTCACTGTGGTGGCGTATCGATCGAGTGATCCCTTTTATAGGGAGACTTGATCGATGACATCAGTCCTACAGCCACACCCCCCTACAGTTGTAAACACACACTAGGTGAACCCTAACTCCTACAGCGCCCCCTGTGGTTAACTCCCAAACTGCAACTGTCATTTTCACAATAAACAATGCAATTAAAATGCATTTTTTGCTGTGAAAATGACAATGGTCCCAAAAATGTGTCAAAATTGTCCGAAGTGTCCGCCATAATCTCGCAGTCATGAAAAAAATCGCTGATCGCCGCCAATAGTAGTAAAAAAAAAAAAATTAATAAAAATGCAATAAAACTATCCCCTATTTTGTAAACGCTAAAAATTTTGCGCAAACCAATCGATAAACACTTATTGCGATTTTTTTACCAAAAATAGGTAGAAGAATACGTATCGGCCTAAACTGAGGAAAAATAATTTGTTTATATATGTTTTTGGGGGATATTTATTATAGCAAAAAGTAAAAAATATTGAATTTTTTTAAAAAATTGTCGCTCTATTTTTGTTTATAGCGCAGAAAATAAAAACCGCAGAGGTGATCAAATACCACCAAAAGAAAGCTCTATTTGTGCGGAAAAAAGGACGCCAATTTTGTTTGGGAGCCACGTCGCACGACCCCGCAATTGTCTGTTAAAGCGACGCAGTGCCGAATCGCAAAACCTGGCCTGGGCATTTAGCTGCCTAAAGGTCCAGGGCTTAAGTGGTTAATGGCTGTATTATGAGTTATTTTGTGGGGACAGCAAATTATCACAGTTAGACAAGCTGTACACTCAATATTTTACACTACTACTTCACTACTAATTTACACTACTAGTGTTGTCACATGAAAATATATATTAAAATATTTACATAAATGTGAGGTACTGTATATATACAGTATATATATATACAGTATATATATATATATATATATATATATATATATATATATATATATACATATATATATATATATATATATACATATATATATATATATATATATATATATATATATATATATATATATATATATACATATACATATATATACAGTATATAATCAGACTCCCATTTTAACTACATATAATCCTGAAATATCCTAGGAAACAGTCAAGTACTTGCAACTTAACTTAATAAAGACTACAGGAAGTGTGTCCAGATAATATTCTACTTTTCTAATATTCTACTTTGCCTCAGACAGTGTCCCAATTTATAAAAGAAGATGGCCATAAGTTCTTTGAGCAGCCTACCAACGCATTTCTAAATACTAAAAAAAAGATGAGAGACGGGCCCAAAATCACTATGATACTGTCACATTTCAGACAAATTCTCTTGTGGATCATCAAATGCTGTATACATTATACTGTGCAATAAATGACCCCCCCTCCCCTCCAAAGGGAGCTATATTGGAAAAATGTAAAGAAACTGCACAGGAGGGTGAATCACCACCAGTTTAAGGCAGAAATACAGTCCAAAATAATAAGATAGAAATAAATAGCCCATTAAAAGCTAAAAAAGAAAGCAGCCTTTGTTGCAATTTTACTTTTAATTCAGAGCTTCCCATGCAGTACTTCTTTTCTGTCACTAGATGCCCTTAGTCTAATGGCCAGCATCATTTAACTCACTTACTCTAAGCCCATCCAAGCCTGTGATTGGCAGTGAAAGGAGAAGCAGCACACTGATAAACTTAGGCCCTTTTCACACTACAAAATAAATCCGTTTTAATAATCCGTTTTAAAATCCGTCAGATAATGTTAAAAAACGGAAGTTATACGTCCTTTATAAAATATCATTAAAGTCTATGGGATTTTTTTATGTTCCGTAAAGATCCGTAATAGTCCGTTATAACATACGGACGTTAGTTATAACGGAATATGTGACGGGTCTTGCACTATTTTTTGTAAATTTTTTGTCCGTTGCAAGTAACGGAGATATTAACGTCCGTTATATTTTAACATTGAAGTCTATGGCACATGGACGTTAGTAAATGTCTCCGTAAATGTCCGTAAGGCTCCGTAAATGTCTCCGTAAATGTCCGTAAGGCTCACTGGGTAAGCCCGAGAAGAGAAAAGGTCTTTCCTCTTCTTGGTCTTCCCCAGTGACGTAGCAGAGGTACGTCAGAGGGGGCGGGGTCACGTGACGGGTGGCTCTGCCTCCTCTATATAATAAATGTCACAGCTTCAGCCGCTCATTCGCTGGGCTGTGCCCAGCGGTGAGAGGAGGTCCGGGATGCTGCTGCGCCAGATGGATGGATCTTCACATCGCCGGAGCGGAGATCACCCGACGCTGGATCTTCTCATCGCGGGAGATCACCCGCACCCGTCGCAGGATCAGGACAACGCAGGAAGCCGGGAACGAGTGGATTTTTCAGCGCTGGAGTATTTTTTTTTTTTTTTTTAATAAAGGACTTTATTCTTTTGTGTCAGCGTGTTTTTTTTACAATACTTTTTACTTCCTTCGTGAAATGGTAGAGGTACAGTGTACCCCATTACCATTTCACACAGGGGGGGGGTCAGGATCTGGGGGTCCCCTTTGTTAAAGGGGTCTTCCAGATTCTGATAAACCTCCCGCCCGCATACCCCCACAACCACCGGGCAAGGGTTGTGGGGATGAGACCCTTGTCCCCATCAACATGGGGACATCCTCCCCATGTTGAGGGCATGTGGCCTGGTGCGGTTCAGGAGAGAGGGGGGGGCCGCACTCTGTCCCCCCTCTTTTCTGCGGCCGGCCAGGTCAACGTGCTCGGATAATGGGTCTGGTTATGGATATTTAGGGGGAACCGCACGTCATTTTTGTTTTAAATTGACGGCGGGGTTCCCCTGAATATCCATACCAGACCTGAAGGGTCTGGTTATGGATATTTACCGGGAACCGCACGTCACGTTTGTTTTAAATTGACGGCGGGGTTCCCCTGAATATCCATACCAGACCTGAAGGGTCTGGTTATGGATATTTACCGGGAACCGCACGTCATTTTTGTTTTAAATTGACGGCGGGGTTCCCCTGAATATCCATACGACTTCTGGAGCTGGACTTCAAGAAAGGGTGAAATGTTTTTTATTAACGGACGTTAGAAAGGAATGATATAACGGATGTATACGGATATATACGGATAAACATTATCCGTTTTCAATAAAGGAAGAATGGTAAAATATTTATCCGTATGTATCCGTTATTAAATCCGTTAATAAACGTCCGTTAATAGGTGTAAAACGGATATTATAAAACGGACATACAATCCATAGTGTGAAAGAAGCCTTACCTCTTTGTCACTTTGTTTTACATCCTTGTCAGTACATAAACTGATTAGCTCCTTCTGCTGCTCCTTCCATTCACACTCGAGGTCTGCTGAACTGGTACTGCAAGAGACCATTGCCAGGTCCAAACCATGTACTTACACGGTCTGCCAGCATTTAAACAAGTCAATTTCACAATATATTAATGATCACAAAGCTGCTATAATTTGTGTTCGTTATACTTGCCTAGAGTTCAGCTTTAAAATAAATAAAAAACAGTGTCACACTGCAGTAAGAGAGATTTTTCTGGAAATATGGTCCCTTTATTATATCCATCACTTTAATATTTGCATCACTTTTACAATGTGTTGTTATGGCTGTGACATATTCAAAAATAATTACCTCTAGTCTGTAGATAACAAAACATATGGTAATAAAGGCCAACTCAAAGTTGGAATACAGACATGCCAAAATTATTTTGGGGGGGGGGGGGTGCATGATTACGTTTATTGATGTATTTTGTATTTACTTGGTTTATTGGTTGCTAGGATGGTGACCGCTAGCATCCTAGCATTCAGTGGCACAGGCCATACACAGTTCCTATAAAACCATATTAATGTACATATATGTTCTTGTACAATAGACATGACAGAATTAGAGAAATGGTTGCTGCTGGTGGCCCAGTAATAATGGTTTATGTTTTTTTTTCTATGAAAACCTAATTACAAAAAAATATGGAAAAGTAATTTATAAAGGAAATGAAAAAAGCTTACATAAAGAGATGCATAAAATACAGCTGTCTTTTCAGACTATTCAGATATATAAACAACTCGTTAGAAACCACAAAGCCAAATAGGAGGGACAATAGGTTCTTTTATAGGAAAAGAATTTAAAGGGCAGATTTACCTTTACTTTTTTTTTTTTTTTTAGGAAATGGGTTTTAATTTTCTCAGTAACCAAGGTTACTGTTAACCCAACTGATGCCAAAGCAAATGCCAAAATGCTTCACATTATTAAAGATTGCATAACTTGTTGGAGAAATTCAGTATATTATTTTTAGATAAAATATTACGAATGAGTGGGTGGGGGAATGAAGGACAACACAAAGCCAAATCTTGAGGTTCACAACATAAAGAGGCCTTTTAAGAAAGCAAAAAAATAAATAAACACTTTGGCAGCATATGTGTCATTTCAAATACAAGTCAGGCATTTTGTCCATGGAAAAACATTTTCTTTAATGTCAAATGAAATTGTAAGATCTCCTACGTATTTGGGACTAAATCTTTCACTGCCAGATCTGATTCCACTTCTTTAAATCTGTTTTTGTTATCCAGCCAGCAAAGCACTAAGTACAAAGAATGAAAAAAGTAGCCAGACATATTGGCAAAAATATGTATGTGGTTAATCAGGTAAAACTATGAAGCAGCATGGGAGCAATCAATCAAATTTCAAGACCTGTAAAGATGATGCTTCTTTGCGGACAGAAATCTTACTTGTTCTCAGCATGTTTTTCATGTAGCACTGTTTGAACCGGTACTTCCACTGAGGTGCTGTAAAGCCGCGTACACACGATCAGTCCATCCGATGAGAACGGACCGATGGACTGTTTTCATCGGTTAATAGAAAATAGAGGGCGCTAGACTACCCAGTGATAAATCAATGAATCATTGGTGAACGTGATCGTTATAAAAATTTGACAATATAAAATAAATAATACAAATATTAAAAATATATAGTGTCTCTATGTCATGAGCAACTCGATGACATCAAGTCCCAATAGTATAACAAGTGAAGTGTCACAAATTGATGATAATAAATCTTCTTAATTTGCTGTATCTTGCTTAAGTGAAAAGGAAAATGCCACCACCACACTTCAATCTTCTTTAACACCCAAAGCTGTGCTGATGAGAAATGGATGCGCTTACCAGATTCTATGGACTACTTTAATTAAAAAGTTAGTCATAAGAGCTTATGCATCATTGTGCCTGCACACATGCCGACAGGAAAGATTGATATTAGCCTTATCACCAGGAATTCCAAACAGGGATATGCAAAAAATCAATGGAGAAGCCAATAGCATAATTCTGCTTTAATAAAAAACTTTTTAAAACAAAGGAAAAAAAGCCAAGATGGCCTCTTACTGTATAAGTGCCTACCTGACACTGGGGCTGCAGACGTTTCACCGCTTTAACCGCGGTACGAGTGTTTGGGTCATCCGGGATCTCTGCTACCGCCGTAGCACAGCCTCGCGTTCCCAGCTGTCAGCTCCATGAGTGGGGGGCACGTCACGTGACCGGGTACCGCCTCCGACGTACGTTTCATTGTATTGACCGTCTTTAGGGGGGCGTGAAGACGTTCAATACAACGAAACGTACGTCGGAGGCCCTCTATTTTCTATTTCCATTCATTACAATCAGCATTGTCTAAGAGGAGCAGCTTTATATAATTTAGTATTTTATTTTTATATATTTTTGGCGCTGAATTCACTCCTTTCAAAAAAATTATCGGGTCAGAACGCGGTGACGTAAAACACAACGACGTGCTGAAAAAAACAAAGTTCAATGCTTCCAAGCATGCGTCGACTTGATTCTGAGCATGTGTGGATTTCTTAACCAATGGTTGTGCCTACTAACGATCATTTTTTTCGGTTAGGAATTCATCGGTTAAATTTAAAGCAAGTTGGCTTTTTTTTAACCGATGGTTAAATAACCTATGGGGCCCACTCACGATCGGTTTTGACCGATGAAAACGTCCTCTGTTTAACCTATCGTGTGTACGAGGCCAAAATGTTATTCATGAATTAGTACTCATAGAAAAATTCATTATATTTTGTATACTAATTTATGCTTAGGATCACAATGGTAAGTATTGAAATTTCACTAGGGGAGGGAAGGGGCTTCGGCCTAAGAAATATGGAAAGCAGGTCCACAATGGGATGTTTGATGCAATTAGCTACGTCAATAATACTAGTGACCCTGTTGACTATGATGAATAATCTCCACAGGGTGGAGTTTCCTCCCGGTACTAAAGACATGCTGGTAGGTTAAATGGCTCTTACCTAAATTCACCCTGGAATGTGTATGTATGTGAGTTAGGAACCTTAGATTGTAGGCTCCTTGAAGGCAGAGACTGATGTGAATGTACAATATATATGTATAGCGCTTTGCATTTTCAGCGCTATATAACGACCTGTATTACCATATTTTCCAGCGTATAAGATGACTTTTTGGATGAAAAAAATGCATCCAAAGTTGGGGGTCGTCTTATACACCGGTGACAGTCTCCGTCTGCTGCGAGCGTCCATGATTTAAAAGACGCTCCTTCTCCTCAGCGTGTCCTGTGATAGGCGGAACACAAATCTTCCCAGCAGCGCCTCTGTTCTGTGTTCCTCCTATCACAGATGCCTTCTCATCCTCGGACGAGAGGACGTCTGTGATAGGCGGAACACAGAACAGAGGCGCTGCTGGGAAAATTTGTGTTCCGCCTATCACAGGACAGTCTGAGGAGAAGGCGCGGCTTTCAAATCATGGACGCTCGCAGCAGACGGAGACTGTCACCGGCCTGGAAGTCAAATCAGCAAAACGTGAGTGATGGCACTGTTGGCACAGTGGGGGAAAGTGATGGCACAGTGGGGGGAAAGTGATGGCACAGTGAGGGCAAGTGATGGCACAGTGGGGGCAAGTTATGGCACAGTGGGGGCAAGTGATGGCACAGTGGGGGCATGTAATGTAATGGCACAGTGAGGCATGTAATGTAATGGCACAGTGAGATTTGAAAAAAAGCCTGTTTCTGTCAGTGGTTCTGGCTACCCCTCAGCTTCCAGAAAGACTAGTAGGAAGGGGGTAGTCTTATATGGCAAGTATATCCCAAAACCAAAAATTTTCCTGGAAAATTAGGGGGTCGTTTTATATGTAAATGAAATAATAAAATACTTTAAATATGTACTTTTGTATTTGTAGTTACCATAGAAGGGTTTTCAACCAATCAAAGAAAAACTGAACCATGCCTCAGCCCTGGTTCACACTGGGTACGATTTGGAACGATTTGAGATGCGATTTGACATGTCAAATCGCATCTCAAATCGGCGACAATTGTCGGCAATGGCACTGTCCTAATCAGTGCGACGCCGCATCTGCAATTTCAAAAAGTAGTTCCTGTACTACTATTTGCGATTTCGGGCCGTGATTTACATTAAATTGCGGCCGAAATCGCGGCAAAATCGCGGCCGCGAAATCGCGGTAAAATCGCGCATTTTACCGCGATTTTGAATTCGCAGCAGTGTGAACCTAGGCTCAATGTCAAACCCATTGGATAGAAAAAGCCAGCACCTTCTACTACAACTGGTAACACCTTCGGTTGGGAAATTTTGTTACACCCAGCCAAATGTTCTTATAGAAATGTGTATGGTGACTGTACTTTTTTTTGTCAAACATTGTTTAGTATGTGACATGAACACCACATGTCACATACTAAACAATGTTTGACAAAAAAAAGTACACAGTCAACATACACATTTCTATAAGAACATTTGGCTGGGTGTAACAAATCAGTTGAACATTTTTTAATGACATAATAATTATTTGTTTTTTTACTGTCTTAAATGCACTACATTTTGGAAAATGAAAACAGTAAACCCAGACCATGACAGAGGGGAAGCACCCCATTACAGCTAAGATAATTACAGTGGAACCTCAAATTACGAGCATAATCCGTTCCAGGATAATGCTTGTAATCCAAAGTACTGATAATTATTGATAATCTGTCTTGAGTTCCTCCATTTCCACAACTTTTATTGAAGCATGTGAACCATTCAATTATTTGCAATTCAATGGGTCCTTCTTTGGTTTGGGGATGCTGTAAGTAATATGAGCACCTCAAGAAGTTGATGGTGGTAAATTACCCACCCGTCTTGCATGAATATATAACTGTTTTGATATGTGCAAATGTTTGGTACCGCTCACTGGGGAAGCCATCCAGTCCTGTGCAGGGAGAAAGTGCAATAGCCTTAGCTATTTCCTTACTAGTGAATAGTTGCTCCAGGTATTCCTCCTGAGATGGAGTCAGAGTAGGTACATCTAATGAGGATAAATTATCACACAGTACCTCCTCCAATGATGTGAAATGATGCTTGTACAAATTAGTGTAGGTTTTGGAGAAAGGCAAAGACTCCTCGTAGTGTAATGCAACATTTTACCATGTGCATTCTGCATTCTGAATTCCAGCCAGTGTAATAAGACTGGGACAGGTATCCATTTTTTCTCCAACTCCAAATTTAAATATATAGATAGATAGATAGATAGATAGATAGATAGATAGATAGATAGATAGATAGATAGATAGATAGATAGATAGATAGATAGATAGATAGATAGATAGATAGATAGAGTGAGTGAGTGAGTGAGTGAGTGAGTGAGTGAGTGAGTGAGTGAGTGAGTGAGTGAGTGAGTGAGTGAGTGAGAAACTTGTATAGCGCAACAAATGCAAACTTAATCTCCTCAAGGCGCTTTGCATCCAGTGTTGTCCTGATCCATTAGAAGAGGTGGGTTTATTCATTAAAGCAGACCTTCATCCTAAATCACTTCTTAGGCTGCCCTGCCTTCTCCCCCCTCCCACTGTTATTAATGACCATTTTTTTTAAATGTACATTATTCATGGTTAATAGCAGCACTTCCACTTTTCTCTCCTATGTGAGAGGTTCTCCCCACCCCCAGTGTATGCACCAGTGGCGGCTGGCGCTTAAAATTTGAAAAGAAAAAGAAAACATCAATTGCAGCCCCACTGTGCCCATCAAACGCAGCTACTGTGCCCATCAATTGACGCCACTGTGCCCATCAAACGTAGCCACTGTGCCCATCAAACGTAGCCACTGTGCCATCAAACACAGCCACTGTACCATCAAACGCAGCCACTGTGCCCATCAAACGCTGTCACTGTGCCATCAAACGCAGACACTGTGCCCATCAAATGCAGCCACTGTGCCATCAAATGCAGCCACTGTGCCCTTCAAACGCAGCCACTGTACCCATTAAACACTGCCACTATGCCATCAAGCGCAGCCACTGTGCCCATCAAACGCAGCCACTGTGCCCATAAATTGCCGCCACTGTGCCATCAAATGCAGCCACTGTAACCATCAATTGCCGCCAGTGTTTCCCATCAATTGCCGCCAGTGTGCCCCATCAATTGCCACCAGTGTGCCCCATCAATTGCCGCCAGTTTTCCCCATCAATTGACACCAGTTTGCCCCATCAATTGCTGCCAGTGTGCCTCGCCCAGCATATACCTGTCTCGGGCCAGCGCTGTCCTCCACACTCCCTCCGAGTCCTTAATGTCTTCTCCCATCCACTTCTGCTATGATTGGACGCCTGATAGGCATCCAATCACAGCGCCTGTTGCTTCAGCCAATCAGGTGACAGGTAACTAGACCCGGTGCACTTTATTGGCTGAGAGGCGGGTCAGTGTTAGGGAAGCGATTTATTTGATTCCTTAACACAGCACTGTGTAAACAGCAAACGCACAGCAGTGTGCCCCGCTTTTTAACAATTTGGAAGCCTATTAGAGTCCATGGCTCCAATCAGGCTGCCTATTAGAGCAGACGGCTCTAATCAGGCACTTCCAAATACACCCCCACCGCTGTAATTCAGATGCCCGACACCCGACAAGGGGCCGGACACCTGAATAGGGGGCGGCAGCGGCGACAATAGATAGATTCATGCAATGCATGAATCCATCTATTGGAGATTGACAGGTGCAGGAGAGAGGGGGTGGCGCTCCTGCGCCCTCTATGGACGCACCGCCACTAGTATGTAAATGTTCACTGGGAGAACAGGAAAAACTTTCCGGCAACAAATGTCCTACGTTGGCTAATCCGATCGTGTGTACACAATTCCATCGGACTAAAGTCCAAAGTACAAACACGCATGCTCACAACCAATGCTAAAAATCAGACCACAATAGCAGAAGTTGACCAAAGGGTGGCGGTATGCATACCAAGTTCACGGACAATGCCCATTCGGAGCAAAATTCCTTGCCTTGCCCTTCAGAGGAAAAGTCTGTTGGAAGTCTAATCGTGTGTATGAGGCTTTAAATAGCTAGAATAAGTAGCATGGTAAGCATAAGCAATATTTAACCTGTTTTTGAGCATAACCCTAGAACTCTGCAAGTGATTCTTTTGACGCAATATATGTGATTGTTTAACCACTTCCCGCCACACAACAACATATGACGTTGTCGACTTTGAGTGGGGATATCTGAATGATGATCCCCTTCACCATAGGAACAATCATAGTGGTTGTTCAGCAGCATGATTTTTCTTACAGGCAGCAGGCCCTCCCGCCGCCCTCCAGTGCTTCTCCCGACTCATTCGCATGATCAGCGAGAGGGAGAAGGAATCGGTCCATGCAGGAAGTTTACCATAGAGAATCTGGTGGGCCAGATGGCCCCCGGACGTCTCTATGATCTTTTGGAGGCTGGGTGTGATGTAAGGTCATGCACGGCCTCTGCATTTAAAAAAATGCCACTGCCTCGGCTGGGAAGCCAGGATTGTTTTTTTTTTTCAGGCTTCCCAGCCTAGAGGCGAGATGTGAGGACTTATTGACCCCAGATCTTACTGTAAAGAGGACCTGTCATGCACTATTCCTATTACAAGGGATGTTTACATTCCTTGTAATAGGAATAAAAGTGATAAAAAAAAAAGTTCAAAGTAACAAAGTAAGCATCAAAATAGAAAGTAAAATAAACAATACAAATAAATTAATTAATTAAAGCTCCCCTGCTCGCGCGCACAAGCAAACGCATATGTAGGTCACTCCCACATATGTAAACAATGTTCAAACCACACATGTGAGGTATTTCTGCGAACATTAGAGGGAGAGCAATAATTCTAGCACTAGACCTCCTCTGTAACTCTAAACAGGTAGCCTGTAAGGCTGGATTCACACCTATGCAGTTTTAGTGCTTTTTGCATTTTGCAGATTTGCACTACAGTCCATTTAACATGGTTTCCTATGTAACACGTTCTGTAGTGCAAATCTGCAAAATGCAAAAAGCACTAAAAATGCATAGGTGTGAATCCAGCCTAAAAAACTGTTAAAGCGTCACCTATGGGGACTTTTAAAGGAATTGTAAAGGAAAATGTTTATTCACCTTAATGCAATCTATGCATTAAGGTGAAAAAACATCTGATGTTGCCGCCCCCCCCCCCCCCCCCGGGCCCCGTTATACTTGCCTGACCCCTCGAAAGTCCCGCGTCGTCCCGATATTCTCTTCGCCGCTCAGCCTGGCCGCTGATTGGCTAGCGCGGATGGATTGAGAGCAGCGCAGCCATTGACTCTCGCATGACTGTGGTGACTAATTGCGGGGAGGACCGAGACAGCCGCCGAGGGACCCCAGAAGACGTGGATCAGGGCCACTCTGTGCAAAACGAACTGCACAGTGGAGGTAAGTATGACATGTTTGTTATTTAAAAAAAATATATAAATTTCTTTACAAACCCTTTAAGTACCAAGGTTTTGTGCCATACCACAAGTGTTTGGAATTTCAAAGCGTGACATGTTAGGTATCTATTTACTCTGCGTGATATCATCTTTCACATTATGCAAAAAATTGGGCTAATTTTACTGTTTTTTTTAATGCATGAAACTGTTTTTCCCCCAAAAAAAAGTTTGAAAAATTACTGCGCAAATACTGTGCAAGACAAAAAGTTGCAACATCGCCCATTTTATTCCCTATGGTCTCAAAGAGCTAAAAAGTAAAGTTCTAAGTAATTTTCTAGCAAAAAAAAAATTATGATTTTTACATGTAGGGGCGAAGTGTAATGCCACGTAGACACATGACCGTTTTTCGGGTTGTAAAAAATGAAGGTTTTTTTTAATGTCATTAAAAACGATCGCGTGTGGGCTCCAGAGCATTTTTTACGATGTAAAAAGTGGCCATTAAAAAAATTGAACATGCTCTAATTTTTCACTACGTTTTTAACGTCGTCGTTTTTAACGTCGTCGTTTTTAACGTCGTAAAAATGGTCGTGAGTGGGCTTTAACGACGTGAAAAAAACGTGCATGCTCAGAATCAAGCTATGAGATGGGAGCGCTCGTTCTGGTAAAACTAGCCTTCGTAATGGCGATAGCACATTCATCATGCTGTAACAGACAGAAAAGCGTGAATCGTCTCTCACCAAACTTTTACTAACACGAAATCAGCAAAAGCAGCCCTAAGGGTGGCGCCATCCGCATGGAACTTTCCCTTTATAGTGCCGTCGTACATGTTGTACGTCACCGCACGTCGGTCGTGTGTACGCGGCATAAGAATTGGCCTGGGTAGCAAGTGGTTAATCGCAGAATTGAGCTCACAGAAATTCCAAGATACAATTTTTAAAGTGTAAAGCCCTGTACAAACAGGCCAGAATCTCGTCAGGAAAAAAAGGTCATTGCTGCACCCTACCTATGCCTAGGAGGCTACCGCGAATGCATCAAAGTCATATTGAGCATGCGTGGGTTTCCATGGAGAGGTAAGTATACACACGCTCGGGTTTCCCAGCAGGAAAACACTGCCGAGAATCTCACAACGAGAAAATAGAGAACATTTTCTCTATTTTTCTGGTCTAGATTCTGGGCAGTTTTCTTGACGAGAAACCTGAAAGCCTTGTACACACGCTCGGTATACTCGGCAAGAAAGCTCTGCCAGCAGTTTTCTTGCTGGTTCTTGGCGAGTAAACCGATCTTGTATACGAGGCTTGAGAGACGCACATCAAAACAATCTGACCTTCATATCACTTCATAAAATGCAAAACAACCCCACATTTTCCCCACCTAGCAAACTGCCCCACATTTCTGTGAGCTTCTGTCCCAAAACAGTATACAGTATTAGGGAAAGGAAGTGTAACCTGGAGTGTAGCTCAGTGGTCATCAACCTTGTCCTCAGGGCCCACTAAGGCCGCGTACACGCGATCGGTTAAACCGATGAGAACGGTCTGATGGATCGTTTACATCAGTCCAAACCGATCGTTTATTTATCCATCGGTTAAAAAAAAGCCAGCTTGTTTTAAATTTAACCAATGGATTCCTAACCGATAGTTAAAAAACGATTGTTAGTAGGCACAACCATCGGTTAAAAATCCACGCATGCTATTTAACCATCGGTTGAAAGAAAGCCAACTCAGAATCAAGTCGACGCATGCTTGGAAGCATTGAACTTCGTTTTTTTCAGCACGTCGTTGTGTTTTACATCCCCGCGTTCTGACACGATAGTTTTTTTAACCGATGGTGTGTAGGCAGCACTGACCATCAGTCAGCTTCATTGGTTAACCGATGAAAACGGTCCATCAGACCGTTCTCATCGGATGGACCGATCGTATGTACAGGGCTTTACAGGCCAGGTTTTATGTATTACCTGGGGAAGATGCAGACTAGAATACTGCAATCACTGAGCAGCAAAAAATATCACCTGTGATGAATTTCAGTTACCTTGCAAACCTGGACTTTTAGTGGACCCTGAGGACAGGGTTGATGACCACTGGTGTAGCTGATAACTGCTATGGAATTTTTTTCCTTTGTTGCTGATATATTATCCTTCTGTAGTGTGGACAGGATTAAACTGAACATTCATTATTGCAGAAGTGCAGCGACCATCTTGTAAGGAGACCACATTGTAATGCTCATCTATGAAATATCTCCAGTGCCAAAGCAGCCATCTTGGCTGGGTCTGGAGGACAGTATTTGGCTGATGCATCAGAGCAAGGGATGAGTGAACTAGGCTGCTGGAGAAAGGGAGCTTTATTGTGCCTCAGCCTTCTGAATGCAGGGAGGAAGCCGCTGTGGGAACCATGTGCTGTTACAACCATTTTTCTGTGCTAAGCAGCTGGGAGAGAGCACCACAAGGTTGCAGTGAAGGGGGAACGGCGGTGTGTGGCCACTGTGACCAGCAGTGGTTTGCTGTAGCTATTTGATGCTGTGTTGCCCAGAAGGCTGATCAGAGACTGCTGCTGCCATCTGTTAGGGAATTCTGTTAGAGAATGTTCCTGGAAGCAACCAGGTGTATGGAAAAGCGATTGAGCTTCTGCTGCTGCTGCTGCTGCTGCTGCTGCTGGATGGATGGATCGCGGCAACAGCTGAGCTCAATCAGGTGAGAACTCAGAGAAGTAAAAAGATTGAGAACCTTCTCCCTGGGAGGGTGTGATTTGGATACCTGGTGAGATCAAACTTTACTAGACAGCACCCCCACTGCTTGTAAGTAAGGAATAGAGGAACTGTCTCAGCAGGACATCACAGCAACTCCTATTCCTGTCTGAGGATTTGAACTGAACTAGAGCACGTGTCCAGAGACCGAGAACAGGGTGCCCTGGGATTAGTAAGAGACTTAGGCCCCGTACACACGAGAGGATCCATCCGCTGAAAAATCTCAGCGGATCGGTTTCAGCGGATAGATCCCCTGGTGTGTACGTTCCAGCGGATATTTATCCGCGGATATTTCCGAATTCCAGCAGATAAAAATTTGTAGACATGTCTACAAATCTATCCGCTGGAATCGGAACCAGCGGATCGATCCGGTGGTCTGTACAGACTAACCGGATCGATCCGTCCGAACCCATCCCTCGCATGCGTCGTAATGATTCGACGCATGCGTGGATATCCTTATATGACAGCGTCGCGCACGTCGCCGCGTCATCATCGCGGCGACGGCAGGACACGTCACCGCGATGGGATTTTGGCGCGGATTTCGATCCGATGGTGAGTACACTCCATCGGATCAAAATCCGTGGAAATCCTCGAGAGGATTTATCCGCGGATACGGTCCGTTGGACCGTATCCTCGGATAAATCCTCTCGTGTGTACGGGGCCTCACATTATTCAATAGCCTTGAGCACACTGAAATATTTAGTTTTCGGAATTTCGGTTTTGTCCAAAAAAAAATTTAGTTACTGCCGAAATTAGTTTTTATTTTGTTTCATTAAAAAATGCATTCGTCCGTCCGAAAACCTGAATGAATTAAGGTTGAATCTGTCAATTGAAGGCTTATGGTGTCTGTCAGATGTTCTAAGAAGATTCAACAAAGCAGCTAAACTGTATGAAGCCACGATCGTACATTTCTGGTCAAATGCTCCACCCACAAGCTATAGTAGAATTCTAATGTGGTTTGACTAGTAATAACTATAACTATTAATTTTTATTACTAGTCAAACAACATTAGAATTCTTCTATAGCCTATGGGCAGAGCATTTGACTATAAATGTCTGCTTGACGCGATCGTATGTTTTTAGCTGCTTCATCGAATCTTCATGTCTCTATAATGTCAAATCTTTTCTCTCTATGCTGAATAATCTTGGACTAATAGAGTTAGGTTAGGCACATTCGACCGAAGGTTCCATAGACACAAATCGCTATTGTCACCGTCATGTCAAATCTTCTATCTATCTATATCAAACTGTTGTCGCAACAATACAAAAATATAATGGATACGAAAAGAAAGCATTTTTTTATTTCGGATCTTTCAGGTTTTGGATTCTGCGCGTTTGTTGTTGTTTTGTTAACGGACATGAAAATCCCAGAAATTTGGACGAAAATGCATTTGGAGGATAACGAATGCACATGTCTATTATTCAAGTTAATCTGTTGTCTGCTGGCCAGTGTGATAAAACTAGGACTGTTAAAGCAAGTTAGGACTGTCTTTATATACTGTTACTGGGTAAATGTAGTTCCATTATGTTAATTACTGTTATTCAGAATAATAAAAAATCACAATAAGCGTATATTGATTGATTTGCGCAAAAGTTATAGCGGCTACAAAATTGGGGATAGATTTATAAAAAAAAATTTTTTTTTACTAGTAATGGCGGCGATCTGTGATTTTTATCGTGACTGCGATATTGTGGCGGACACATCGGACACTTTTGACACTATTTAGGGACCATTCAAATTTATACAGCGAACAGTGCTATAAATATGCACTGCTTACTGTGTAAATGTGACTGGCAGCTGTAGGGGGGGGACTGACTGGGGGAGGTGACCCTTGTCCCTATGTACAAGGGACACACCATCGGTCTCCTCTCCCTGACAGGACGTGGATCTCTGTGTTTACACACAGAGATCCACGGTCCTGCTCAGTTACTGGGCAATTGCGGGTGCCCGGCAGACATCGCGGCCGCTGGGCACGTGCATTGGGTTCTTAGTGACGCGGCGGTGCGCCCCATATGACGTCCTCCCATAACTAGAGGCTTATCATCCCGCCATCATTTGATGGCGGGCGGTAGCCTAGTGGTTAAACAATGCATCAGTCCAGTCCTGTGGCTGGGAAAACATTAATACATTTCTCCAATGCAGGTCAGTATCAGAGGTGTATCAGGACAAGGGGTACAAACTGTACCTCATTATTAGTCTCACATGTGCACAGGGCTTTAGGGTACAAGCAAGTGGCCAGAAGAAGGCCGTAAAGTGTACATTCAGATGTAATTCTATGTCCAAGTGTCAAAGATGCAAAGATCCACTGGTGTAGCTGATAACTGCTATGGAATTTTTTTCCTTTGTTGCTGATATATTATCCTTCTGTAGTGTGGACAGGATTAAACTGAACATTCATTATTGCAGAAGTGCAGCGACCATCTTGTAAGGAGACCACATTGTAATGCTCATCTATGAAATATCTCCAGTGCCAAAGCAGCCATCTTGGCTGGGTCTGGAGGACAGTATTTGGCTGATGCATCAGAGCAAGGGATGAGTGAACTAGGCTGCTGGAGAAAGGGAGCTTTATTGTGCCTCAGCCTTCTGAATGCAGGGAGGAAGCCGCTGTGGGAACCATGTGCTGTTACAACCATTTTTCTGTGCTAAGCAGCTGGGAGAGAGCACCACAAGGTTGCAGTGAAGGGGGAACGGCGGTGTGTGGCCACTGTGACCAGCAGTGGTTTGCTGTAGCTATTTGATGCTGTGTTGCCCAGAAGGCTGATCAGAGACTGCTGCTGCCATCTGTTAGGGAATTCTGTTAGAGAATGTTCCTGGAAGCAACCAGGTGTATGGAAAAGCGATTGAGCTTCTGCTGCTGCTGCTGCTGCTGCTGCTGCTGGATGGATGGATCGCGGCAACAGCTGAGCTCAATCAGGTGAGAACTCAGAGAAGTAAAAAGATTGAGAACCTTCTCCCTGGGAGGGTGTGATTTGGATACCTGGTGAGATCAAACTTTACTAGACAGCACCCCCACTGCTTGTAAGTAAGGAATAGAGGAACTGTCTCAGCAGGACATCACAGCAACTCCTATTCCTGTCTGAGGATTTGAACTGAACTAGAGCACGTGTCCAGAGACCGAGAACAGGGTGCCCTGGGATTAGTAAGAGACTTAGGCCCCGTACACACGAGAGGATCCATCCGCTGAAAAATCTCAGCGGATCGGTTTCAGCGGATAGATCCCCTGGTGTGTACGTTCCAGCGGATATTTATCCGCGGATATTTCCGAATTCCAGCAGATAAAAATTTGTAGACATGTCTACAAATCTATCCGCTGGAATCGGAACCAGCGGATCGATCCGGTGGTCTGTACAGACTAACCGGATCGATCCGTCCGAACCCATCCCTCGCATGCGTCGTAATGATTCGACGCATGCGTGGATATCCTTATATGACAGCGTCGCGCACGTCGCCGCGTCATCATCGCGGCGACGGCAGGACACGTCACCGCGATGGGATTTTGGCGCGGATTTCGATCCGATGGTGAGTACACTCCATCGGATCAAAATCCGTGGAAATCCTCGAGAGGATTTATCCGCGGATACGGTCCGTTGGACCGTATCCTCGGATAAATCCTCTCGTGTGTACGGGGCCTCACATTATTCAATAGCCTTGAGCACACTGAAATATTTAGTTTTCGGAATTTCGGTTTTGTCCAAAAAAAAATTTAGTTACTGCCGAAATTAGTTTTTATTTTGTTTCATTAAAAAATGCATTCGTCCGTCCGAAAACCTGAATGAATTAAGGTTGAATCTGTCAATTGAAGGCTTATGGTGTCTGTCAGATGTTCTAAGAAGATTCAACAAAGCAGCTAAACTGTATGAAGCCACGATCGTACATTTCTGGTCAAATGCTCCACCCACAAGCTATAGTAGAATTCTAATGTGGTTTGACTAGTAATAACTATAACTATTAATTTTTATTACTAGTCAAACAACATTAGAATTCTTCTATAGCCTATGGGCAGAGCATTTGACTATAAATGTCTGCTTGACGCGATCGTATGTTTTTAGCTGCTTCATCGAATCTTCATGTCTCTATAATGTCAAATCTTTTCTCTCTATGCTGAATAATCTTGGACTAATAGAGTTAGGTTAGGCACATTCGACCGAAGGTTCCATAGACACAAATCGCTATTGTCACCGTCATGTCAAATCTTCTATCTATCTATATCAAACTGTTGTCGCAACAATACAAAAATATAATGGATACGAAAAGAAAGCATTTTTTTATTTCGGATCTTTCAGGTTTTGGATTCTGCGCGTTTGTTGTTGTTTTGTTAACGGACATGAAAATCCCAGAAATTTGGACGAAAATGCATTTGGAGGATAACGAATGCACATGTCTATTATTCAAGTTAATCTGTTGTCTGCTGGCCAGTGTGATAAAACTAGGACTGTTAAAGCAAGTTAGGACTGTCTTTATATACTGTTACTGGGTAAATGTAGTTCCATTATGTTAATTACTGTTATTCAGAATAATAAAAAATCACAATAAGCGTATATTGATTGATTTGCGCAAAAGTTATAGCGGCTACAAAATTGGGGATAGATTTATAAAAAAAAATTTTTTTTTACTAGTAATGGCGGCGATCTGTGATTTTTATCGTGACTGCGATATTGTGGCGGACACATCGGACACTTTTGACACTATTTAGGGACCATTCAAATTTATACAGCGAACAGTGCTATAAATATGCACTGCTTACTGTGTAAATGTGACTGGCAGCTGTAGGGGGGGGACTGACTGGGGGAGGTGACCCTTGTCCCTATGTACAAGGGACACACCATCGGTCTCCTCTCCCTGACAGGACGTGGATCTCTGTGTTTACACACAGAGATCCACGGTCCTGCTCAGTTACTGGGCAATTGCGGGTGCCCGGCAGACATCGCGGCCGCTGGGCACGTGCATTGGGTTCTTAGTGACGCGGCGGGTGCGCCCCATATGACGTCCTCCCATAACTAGAGGCTTATCATCCCGCCATCATTTGATGGCGGGCGGTAGCCTAGTGGTTAAACAATGCATCAGTCCAGTCCTGTGGCTGGGAAAACATTAATACATTTCTCCAATGCAGGTCAGTATCAGAGGTGTATCAGGACAAGGGGTACAAACTGTACCTCATTATTAGTCTCACATGTGCACAGGGCTTTAGGGTACAAGCAAGTGGCCAGAAGAAGGCCGTAAAGTGTACATTCAGATGTAATTCTATGTCCAAGTGTCAAAGATGCAGCAGACATCCTATAAGCACATACATCCTGTAGGCAAGGTACTGCTTGGTTGTGCATGTACTGATGTACAGCTGCTCTGTATTTTAGCCTATCAATGATTTTGACAGAATGCTCCTAGTGGCTGCACCTTTGATTCCCAGGCAGAGAATTACTCCCAAATGTATGCTGTATGGCCCTCTTGCAGCCGTTTGCCTATACCCTTGCAAAGTGGTCCACTTATCCCTAATTACAGACTGAGTAACAGTTTGGCCATTTATATTGATAATGCAGCTCAAGGCTTACTTCTCTACAGACTACAGAAGATCATAGTTCCTGTTCTGCATTTCATCCATTTACAATTTCATAGTTTTTAACTCCACACTAAGTATCATAGTTGTAGCACCCTCTACCTTTAGGTAGGTGCTAGAATAGGATATTGCTATGTTTAGGATATCAGTGAAGGCAAGGCAGGTCTGGGCTCTAGGCTAGACCTGCTTGTTTTGATCTGGGACTGGGAGTGTCCAGTGCAGTAGTGGGTGTGATCACCTGTGCCCTGACTCAGAGACGCCTCCCCTGCTTTCAGGAAGATTGTTCTGGAATAGGGGTTGGACCTGAAGTTTTGAGTGACAGGCAGCTCATGTGAGGAGCTCTGATCAATCCTCATTCAGTATTGGCAGGGGGCAGGCCTCCCATTTAAGCTGAGGTCACATGCTGCTAGGGGGATTCTGTTGGGGCAGGAGAAAAGAGAATGGGTTGTAGCCAGTTGCTGCAGGGCGTCTTCACGTGGGGGGACATGCCAAGCATGGAGGAGAGCCGGCGGAGCTGCTAGGATTTATTCCTGGATAAAGATCTTCTCCATGGAGACTTTATTACATTAAAAAAAGTACAGCCAGCAAGCTGGGGTTAATCAGAGTGATCCATTTTTGTCTTACTGGAAGTGATGAGACATGAATCTAACAGTTTGCATCCAAGGATTTGTACAAGAGAAGTCCAAGGTAGTGATACTCTGCATCATCCAGTGCAGAAGAAGAGGAGGAGCAATAGTCTGTAGTGAAGTTATGCAGGGGAAGAGCCTGTGAATGTTAGAAGTGCATCATTTTCAGGGCTAAATCTACTAATCAATGTTCTTTGAAATTCAATAAGTGCTATGAGCATCCCATATCTTCCTTTACCCCAACCAAGTTGTATCTCGCAATAAACACAACAAAACTACGCAAATGACTGCTCATTGTCTCAGAGGTGATATATGGGGGTCTGGCAGCAGGGTGATTTGGTGAATGTTTGTAACTCGTAGCAACCTACCGCTACATCGTAAACTTTACAGACAGAAAATCCACTAGAAAAAGTTTATATGTAAATTCAATTTTTTTCCTAACTTTATTGTTTCTGTGTTACCCCAGATGAGAATGATGCTCCACTTCCATGTGCATGCATTAAGACAGAACCAGTATGGATTTTCCAACCTTCTGTGAACAGGGAACAGAAGTTCCACTTTAAAGAGACTGTCATGGATATGCAATAAAGTCTGGCAGCCTACCTGTCTCCATGTGTTCATTAGAGGCCTGACCCTCTTTCTGGTTGTCTTTTATCACCTTCCTCCCTGTGTGGCTCCACCTTAGGCCATCCCAGGAAGCCTATATTAACCACTGCACTGCTAGTCTGCTTTGCTGTTCAACCTTTGTTTGTAGCTTGTTCCTGTCTGCCGTGTGCTAGTTTACCTTTCTGTGTACCGACTTTGGCTCGTCTCAGACTTCTCCTGTTTGCCTGTTTCCCTGACCCTTGGCCTGTTCCCTAATTACCCTAGTCTGCCTGTTGCCCCAACCTCTGCTTCTTCCCCTCTCTCCCTGCGGAGTGTGACATAGGGGATCCCAGGGGTCGCGACCTGGATCCAGCTGCGGCAAAGGCCATCCTCACCACTAGAGGCTCTGGTGAACACAAAGCTAGGTCTTAGACTCCGCGCCCTGGGGAATCTTGGGCTCACACTTCCTTTCTGATCGCATTAGTCAGCCATAGGGTTCACTACCCTGTGGTGCATCCCTGACCCCCAACTGGGTGCACTTGTCACCTGGCCACAGATGACCTGACAGAGACCACTAATTTAAACAAAAAAAAATCTATAAGATTTTATGTGGATGTAAAATATTTTATGCATGATATTTACCTGTAAAAGTATCCTTTGTGTGTATATATATATATATATATATATATATATATATATATATATATATATATATATATATATATATATCCAAAAAACTTGAGACTGCTGCTGGGCATCACCATCTTGGGTATGATGTCAGCAGCCCCAACAGACTCAGGGCTATCCCAAGTAGCATTTTATAGTATTCCCCTACGCTCCTCACCCGGCAGCTCCACAGATGTTGGAAGGTTAAATAGAGGGACCAAAGAGCTGGGTTAGTACAGAAAATAATTAGACACTCTGGAAAAGGAGAGGACTGTGACATGCAAAGAGGAAGATGTCTGTGCTAGTTACGTGTGCAGTCAAAATTTTTTAGCAGGTTCAAACACACATTGTAAGTAAATAAAAAATAATTTATGGGAAGCAAAAAGCAGGTAAGCATGTAATATACTTGATTGTTTTGTGCTTTTATCTGCAGACATGGTCTCTTTAAGAAAAACAGAGTAGCAGAGTAGATACCAGCTAAATCTTGACAAAAAAAGCTTCAGTGTTTGCATTAAATTGCAGAATTACACCCACAAATGTCTGTTTCATGCTGAGTGAAACTTTTAGTAGCAATAACCATCATGGGTTTTTATAGCAGAAAAACAAATGATTAATCAATGTCTTCCCTTCTTTGCATGATTTTAGTTGATTACAATTGCCCTGGGGTTTTAATCAAACACCCTATATATACAGGTGCCACATCCTATAGTGTATGGGTTGGAGAAAAAAACATTAATGATAATATTATTTTCAAAACAATTGACTTTGTAGGCACATTAAGATAATATAAAAAAAATATTTTAATAATTACATAAATAAATACATTGATGCATCTATAAAAAAATTACACAATAAATAGAGAAAGGCCAAATGATCTCCCAGAGAATATACTATTCCCTTCTTTGAGAAGTTTGGGTTCATCATTGGGGTGATGCTTCAGCTGTCCCCTGTCCGCTCAAAGTCCAAGAACTAAGCACTCACATGACTGATGATCAGGCATCTGGGTGGATCTTGACAAATGTGTCAGCTGACAACGGACTTTAGCTCGTTTTGTTTTCGGCTGTTTTTGGGTCACAGGATACTTCATCTGACCCACAAGAGAAGTATGACTGAAAAAGCTTTGGCCATACTTCTTTTTTAAATATGTTGAATTACAATCTGAGGATTTTTAGATACAGCATTCAAAATTCTTCTTACCACACCATAAGAAGAATATTGCGCCAAACATATTAATACTTTAGAAAGAATTAGTGGGGGGAAAAAGCCTTCAAGAGCTCCCCACCTACTTTTTCAAAGTTTAGTAGAAATGACTCTCAAATGCTGGTTATAAATGTGTAATCTGAACTCAAGCCACTCTGCAGGGCTCCAAAAGAATTTACGATGTGCTAAATATTCCCTTTGTTCTTCACAGTGGTAGCCTGCTGTAGCAATTAGAAAGCAAATGTCTGCATGTGTTATCCGTCACTGTTTTCTAAAGAAATATCGGTAACTGGTAAAATCTTGGTAACAACAGCTTAACCTTTTCAGACTTCAGCAATCTCTACATGTATTTACCATCCTAGGCAGACAACTCGGTGAAAATACAAATGAAGACACACTCCAAATTAGACAGTATCAGACAGGGGTAAACTTTGGCCTGATGTGCCTTAGCACACATTAAACTCAGAGTATTGAGGTCTGGCTCAAATTCATTGATTCACTTGGCATGAAATAAAAAGTGACTAAAAACTCGATTCCCAGCTGTTAAGATATTTTTAACAGTCAATAATGATGCAACAGGTAACTTGGCACAATATAAAAACTAAATTTTGTTGCATTAAAGAAGGAATTTAAGGTATTAAAGAATGTTTTCTTTCTTTTCCCACACAAAAGGTATTTGAATTGTTTTAAAGGAATGATTAATAAGCATCGCTAGTCCAGAAATCCAGAAATCTGAACATACTTATGCAATAAATATAAGGTTATGTAAAAGGTATATAACCCTAACAATGAACTTCTCTTATTTACTACCTTTTTGTATGTTTAATATACCACTGAGAGTATTTTGTTATATCTGTTCGATATAAGTCCAAAATAATATCCCCATGATTAAATCAGTATGATGAAACATGTCGGGGCGTGGGTACTAAGTTACAACCGCATACCTTAAACTGAACTGGTCGGGCGTGGAACGGTCCATCTGTCACCAACATAGTCATCTGAAGAGCGACTCCAGTACACCTTCATAGGGCTGTGAGTAAACCTGGGCTATTTGTTGGTCCGCCGTGACCACTGGTACACCTGGAGGAAAATTTTCGTTTGTGTTTACACCGTGTGATGTTTGGATTTAATCACTGCTTATGACAAGAGTCATTTTTGTGAGTGCATCTATTGGGAGATTTTTAGTGTTTTTATTAAAAGTTGTGTTGCAATATCACACTATTGTGCTCTCTCTCTTCATTATACATGTGGCTGTCATCTTGGAGTTTTTCCTTTTTCCAACGGATCTCCATTTATTTAACTGAGTGCTCCAGTTTCCAAAGAGGGAGTTCCATCAATTAAACTGAGTGGTTCAGTTAAAAAGCCTGTGTGCCTTAACATGAGAGTGTCAGGCCATTTATTGTGGTGAGTTTGCATTCTGATGGGTGGTGGAATCACGCAGTCACTGTGGTGTGGTGAAAGCACTGTCTGAAGATCGTGAAGGGATTTCTTCTGTTCTCCATTTATGAACTTCATTTACGTTCACACAATCAGTTTATGGATTTTTTTTTGCCAACCTGTTATTTTGGGTGTACTATTGGCACCTATTTTTGACACTGATATATTGTTTTACATAGAGGGTGGATCACTCATTATTTTTCACTTAATAGTCTAGCAATATTATATGTGTGTTTTTTTTATTTGATTCTTTTGAGCGCTGCTTAATATCACATTTGATACCTTTTTTTACATCAGGTAGCACTGTATTTGCATATTACATTTTGATTGTTTAACGTTTAAAGCAGCAGCTCACATATATTTATTTATTAATTAATTTATTTATATTATCAATATCACTATATTTTCACTTATATTCTCCAGTTACGCGCAGTGGGGGTGGCTCAATTAGACGGCCCTTATTTCCACCTTTTTTTCCCAAAATAATACCTGTTAATCATATCAGAAATTAAGAACTTTCTTGTGTCTTGTGCATACTTCTATCACAATGAGCCTTATTTGCCCTCCTGCTTCTTATATTAGAACTACAGAATTAGGCTAGGTTCACATCTATGCGGTTGTGGTTGATGTGTTTTTTTTATTTTAGCACGCCATTTTGATGTGTTTTTGAATGCAGTTTTCATGCGTTTTGCATTTTTTTCTCTCTTTAACAAACTGTGAATAGCTGGTTGTTAAGGAGTGGATCAGGAAGCCGGCCACCACGTCCTTAACAACCAATGAGTCAACCGATAAAGGAACCCTGCTGACAGCTGATGACTCATCGGATGTTAAGGACACAACGGCTGGCATCCTGGTCCACCCCTTAACAATCCGCTATTCACCGTTTGTTATGGAGAGGAAATTGCAAAACACATGTAAAAATGCATCAAAAACGCAACACTTGCTTTTTAGGGAGGGTCATTTAAAACTTCTACACATAAAAGTGCAGCACGCAGAGGGTCCCTGGCCCTTTCCTAAACGTACAGGCTGAAAAATGCATAGGTTGGAACCTAGACTCACCGTCTATGTTGTGGAGATACGAGAGAGGGTAGATTTGAGTAGTTTAGCAAAAGAAAACTGGGCAGGTCTGACACGACTTAGTCGTAAAAAATTATGTGGGTTGTGAGATCATAGCAGGACTTAACAAATGAGTTGCACATGATTGGATGATGGAAGTCAGCAGAGTTTCTGCTCATTTACTAAGCTCTGAAATAATTGCCCTTCCAGAGTGCAACTGCACCTTGAAAAGTGCACAGTCTATTTACCTTTAGTAGATCAACCCATATAGGTTTATTTGTCTTTTTCTGAATTAAAAGATAACCAAGCAAAAAGAAAAAAATAATAACATATTGCAGCTTATCAGTTTCTAAATGTGGTGGCTGCATTTGGTTTAATGTTTCAGACAAGCACAGACAATAACATTTTCAGCAAGTACAGAAAATACCTGTGGGACTTGGCAGAAATGCACTGTCCATATCACTATTTATGTGCTGAACTAAAAGCAAAAACCACATTATCTTCTTTCTGTAAATTACTAATCACTTCACTCTTATGTACTGGGAATGAACAAAGGCAAACATAGGTCAGCCTGTGTGACAACCATGGCTCATGCCATAGATACAGTGACGTGAATGAGCATATCCACCAAGTTACAGGAAGTTTATTGTTCTCACAATTACCAGGTGAAAATAAAACAAAAATCAAAAATGTTTTCTTTTTAAACAAAATTTTTACATAAATGGAGCAAAATGCATATGTAATAGGAGCAGCAAATAGCTGTTACAATTATTATACTTTACATAAATGTAAAATAAAAGCAATCTTTGACTTGCAGCGAAAAGTATTTTTTTAAAAAGAGTAATCTTTCAGCCTTCTGTATGGTAAAAACTGAAAATCCATTATGCATTACAAAGCCAGAGCAACCAAAATTATAAATTTTCTATAATCATTTGACTATGTGCCTTGAAGAGTACTTGACAAGTATGGAGTTCCAAGACCAGTTTTAGGGCTTTTCAGGAAACCAAGCCTGATCCTGAATCCAAACAATTTACAGCACTCTGTTTCTGAAACCTCTCCAAGCCCTTTGTGGCTTCTTCATCTCTAGTAATTGGCTATATAACTATATTGCACAGCAAACATATTTATCTCAGGATTTTCTTCTTTTTTTTTTTAACATATTGCCAAAAATGGATAATTGCAGTCAAAGGGCCCCTTCAAATGACAATAGACTTTTGATGGCTTTGTGTAGGCCTTTAGATTGGGCCCTAAATTTGAGTGAGCATATTGTTATCTGTAGTCTACAAAAACACAGTGATACATCTATGCAAAAGAACAGACAAAGAAGTAACAGCACAGTAGCATAACGTCACAACATTTTCACATGATTAAATAATAAGATGTTCATTTAAAAAGCAATAAACAACATGCCTTGTTACAGTTTCCTGTTACATTTACTTTACTATGTCAGTCCACCCGTTGTTTCTGTTACTTCTTTTTTTTTTTATTATTGCATATGGCATAAAATAAAGAGGTCTTATAAAATGTTTTTAACTAAGTCATACATGTACATCTGGCATAGGTGTCTAATTCTATTTATTTCCGAAAGAACCAGATGTGTTATTTAGCAGAGTACTTCCACGTCTGGTAATCTTAGGGATACTTCATAGTAAAACCTATAATGATGTCATTTCTAAAAGCATAATGTCTTCCTAAAAAGTAATTCATGGTGCTCTAATGCATATAACTGGTAATCTCTTTAACTATCTAAAAGCTATCAACATCCTAAAGCCATGTAGACTGCAACTATGGTCAAGTATGTGGCAAAATGTGGTTTAATGTTGATTAATGTAAAGTTATGCACTTGGAGCCTAAGAATCTGCATGCATTATACATACTAGGGAGAGTACAACTGGGGAAATCAATGGTGGAGAGAGATGTAGATGTTCTGGTAGATCATAAGCTTAAAGTGTAACTCCACTTTTGTTGAGAAATAAACATTCTCCTTTGTGTGATATATGATGTGATATATATATATATATATATATATATATATATATATATATATATATATATATAACAACCTTTGTTGCAGATTCCTACTTTTTTGTAATTCTCAAGAGATCCCTGTATGTTCCTCTGTTCCCTGTATGTTCCACCAGTGAGCAGGAGCAGACTGGCACCGGGAACAGCAGACAGGCACAGGCTGGTAGCAGATGGCAGCAGGCAGTCCAGTAGCAATTGGGACAGGGGCAGAGTCAGATGAACTGGGTCATGCACAGGCAGACGGATCAGGTGCAGATACATAGGCAGGAGCAAGGTCATGATACAAGCCAAGTCTGTAACAGATCAGTAGACCAGCAGTACAGAGCACAGGCAGAAGCAAGGTCGGAGGCAGGCAAGGGTCAGTACAGAAAGCGTTCACGAGTAGTCAGGACAAGCTGGGTCAGTAACAGTAGTGTCATAGAATGAACAGAGATCAGACTTGCCAACATCTGCACTTTCCCATGCGCATGCACAGCAGATTGGCGTATCAGTGCATGCGGGTTCGCGATACAGCGGAACGGCGCTGGGGCATGCGCACTGGAGTGCGCATAAAGTGAGTGCTCTTGCCGGCCTATAAAAGGCTGTCCTTCCCCATGTTTAATTGCTGGTTTGTCTTTCAGCTTCCTTGCCTCTGTATCCTGTCTCCTTGTGATTACCCGTTGTGACCCCGGATTGACCTTGACCTGACCTGATCATCTCATTAACCTGACCCTGGCTTGCTTAAAGGACTTTTCTACCTGCCTCCTGTGTTTGACCTCCCGGCTTGCTCTAAGGACTTTTCTACCTGTCTCCTGTGTTTGACCCCCGGCTTGCTCGAAGGACTTCTTCATCCTTCGGCCCCGTTGGGTTGGAGCCTCAGCTGGGCCTGGAACCCAGACGGATGCCAAGCTAACCTGTAGGGTTTCCAGTTCTTCAGTGATGCCCACGCAAGATCTTTCCAGCCTGCTGGTGACCCGTGTTTCTTTGTGCCCTTCACCCTCTGTATCACCTCCAGGGGTGGAGTGCGCTCAGTCACAAGGAGGAACCGCTCTCAGCATCTCGGCCTTGGTGAGTATCTTTCTGACAAGTAGCCAGATGCAGAGTAATAGGTTGCAGGTAATCATGGAAACGCTGTAGACAAGGCATCACTGATGGATAGCACAGATTAAATAGCCCGCTTGGCACCAATGAGAGCAACAGATGTGTTATGTACCACGTACCTGGTAGCCCGGTTGTAGGAGGAGGCCTCTCTTACAGCTCCGGCTCTGGAGCTGCTGGATTGGGAACAGCAGACTCAGGAGCCTGGCGGGGTAGGAGTGCCGGCGTGCTGAATAGATGAAGTTGATGTAGATCCCTGCTGGAAGGTAAAGCTGGAACCGATGAAGCTGGAAGCGGGGGTCAGCGACCCTAACGGAAGGTTTGTGGTAGCAAGCTGAGAAGGTAAGCCGGTTAATAGACAGCAGACGGAAGCAGGGTCAGACAAGCCGGGTCACATCAGATAGTTCAGGTAATCAGGTAGGACAAGCAAGAGAGTGGTCGTGGTACAGGCAGGAAGGTCTGGCAGTGGTGGATCAATCAGAGGATAAGTCAATGGTAGCCGAGGTCAGGATCGGAGAGGTGCGGAAGGTCAAACAAGCCGGGTCAGAAGATTTCAACAGGTAATCAGGTTTTTCAGGTTTACGAACGCTCAGAGACTGTAGATCAGACAGCAATGTGCTGGAGCTGTCAGTGTCAATTTAAAACCGTAGCGCCTAATGGTGCGCAAATGCGCGCCGCTGTGTTAACCCTCTGGAAGGCTGACGAGGCTGAGAGGTGAGTCCCTGACAAGATGCGTGCAAGTAAGCAACCGATGTGCGCTTACACAAATATGCACACAAGCATGAGCACGTTCACATTTGCTAAGTACATGCAAAGGACCATGAATTAGCTTGCACCGCACAGCACATCATGCAAAAGAGTCATCCTGTCTGCTGGTTTGCCCTTCCTGCCACTACTCATCGAGCAAGACCTTGCCTTAGAGACTGGGAACCTTTTCCTTAGTAGGGTGTGGGATAAGACTGTACTAGAGAGCACTCCCACTGCTTTTAAGGAAGGAAAAGAGAGACTGTCTCAGCAGGATTGAAAGAGAAACATCACAGGAGCTGTGGTGGCTCAACGCGATTGGCACTGCGCTGACAAGCCATTCACCTCTGCAGCTAGGGGTTCGGATCCCGGTCTCGGCTACATGTGAATTTGAGTTTGGTGGTCTCAGCCCGGCTCCCGGTGGGTGTGCTATGCGAGGTAAGCCTGCGCTTAGTACGCCCACCCCCCTCCCACAAAAAAACACCACACTTACACGCACTCGAAATTGGGTTAACATGCACGCACTTTGACCACGTGGTCTTTAAATAAGAGAGGCGAAGGACTAACGGGGCTGGTTGAGCGGGCAAATCCTCTCACTCCCTTATAGGGAGTCCCTCTGCCCCGTTGGGCTTCAAAGCGGAGCAGGTAGGGCGGGCTGTGTGGGAGGACCCCCTCACACACCCGCCATTGCCACCCGGGGCATGGAGAAAGGTGGCAGATTGCCTCTGGGGGAGGCCTGCCTACTCCCAACTCCTGCAGTCCGGCTCCTCTCTCGAGTACACGCACAAAAATACACTTAAAAAAAAAGAAAAAAAAAAAAGAAAGAGAGACATCACTGTCACCACAACTCCTATCCCTGTCTAAGGATTTGAACTGAATCAGAGTTTGGAAACTCAGAAGAGGGTAATATGGGTCTGGACAGAGACTAACCTTGCACAAGTTAATCTGTTGTCTGCTGGGAACTGTTGTGTTTTTTTCAAGGGCCCCAACTTTGCCAGCCAACATTTTATTTTTATTTTTTCATAATTCACTGCCTAACAGTATATTCTTATTGATTATTTGTATAAATAAACTTGCTAATCCGCTCTTCTTTAAAGCTATGGTTGGCCTAACAAATTCTCTGAAATACCTCAAGTAAGTGCTGAGTGAGTGAAGTTTTTCATCTTCAGGTGTGTAGAGAAATCACAAAACAATTCAGCAGCTGCACTGGGGGTAGCACTACACAATTTTTTTTCCTCTATATCAATCGTTTTTAAAAACCCATCAGCAGTTTTTGCATGGTAATACTTCTGCAGCCATCTCATGAGTATGAGCAACAATGCCTAGGGGTAATCTCCTCATAGTTTGCACGTGTCCCACATATGCCTTTTATGGAATAGAAGTGGACACAGGAGCTCTTTACTTTGCTTCTCTTAACAAGATCTCTGTCTCCCAAAAGATACCATATGAGCAAGCTTTTGTCATGCCACTGAATTTTGCCTTGAACCTTATTGAGGTGTCTTAGGCCAGGAAAATTTTGAGGCGTTGAAGGGGAGTTATTCCTTATGTTTCTAAAAAAGGCATTTCAAATATGTGACATTACATTAAAATGACAAAGAAACTGCAGAAATAGAAATTAGAAAATACACAACAAATCGAGAAAATTATGGTTTTCCTTCGTTTAATCATGAGGATCACATGTCAAGCAAGATAAGGGCAAGACTTCGGAGAATAAACCAGTGATGGATTGTTTCCTATGCTTGTGATTATTATGACAAAAAAATTACAACTTCAAAAAACTTGCCAAGCCGCTTAAGTATGTTTGTTGCATACTCTGCCTTTCAACCCCAAGAACAGTCTATGCCACTCTGGCACACCTGGCAATAGTGTAAGTGCAAGGATCAATGAGAAACATACACGTTATTAAAACACAGAAATTGTCTTTACTGCAATATTTCTGTGGATAGGTAACAAACAGTAACAATGCATATATATATATATATATATATATATATATATATATATACTGTATGTTCAAAGAATGCGATAGAAGAGCAATAACTGAGTGTCACGTCTACCCCAATGCAGGTGGTCAGACACTATAGCTAGCTATTGTGTGCTTCACCTATAGCAGAACAAAATATTACAGCGCACACATGCAAAAATTACATTTAACTCCTGCAAGGCTATTTAAAACACCTGAACATTTTCCAAAATACTGCATGGCGATTTGGTCACACCATATGGCTATATGGTGCTTAAGCTCACTTACTGCAACAAAGTACCCCATTATCAGTGGGTCCTACGCTATCAATATAATGGAAGATCATGCTTCTCTGAACCATGGGAGAAATACACTCCTCTATATGGGTGACCTAAAGGACTCCTCCTATAACACAGGTGGACACTAATAAGAGGCAATGATGAGGGAGTCTTCACCTATAGCAGCCCCCTTTCCCTTAAGGCAAGCAGGCCTACCAGTACTTGGTTGCCCCCAGGACTTATACACAATGCTATAGTGCCTGGCCACCACGCCAGGGCAGATGCAAACTGAGCAAACAGACTACTTGCAGTTAGAAGACAGATAGTGTGGTTCTATGACAGTCCAGGTAAAAGGCAGGCTCAGTTTAAGGAGTAGTCCAATAATTAGTCCGAAGTCATACACAGGGAAATCCAAATTAGAAAAGCAGGACAGACACACATCAATCACCTCACAAGGTGAACAAAGGGAGAATGCAAAAGCCAAAACCTGGATGCTGGAATGAGGAGCAGGAGCACTTGAGTGATCCTAACATTACCCCCCCCCTTCTGAGGAGGGACCCCCGAACCCTCAAGACAAGCTGGACATCCAGCGCAGGACCATCAGACTGGGCAGAGGTCCGTGGATCCGTGAGGTCAGGTTGGTTAGCAGGGGACGTGTCACAGGAGTCAAGCCGGATAGCTGAAACATGAGCAGAATGCAGAGAGCCCTAAAAAAAAGTTGAAAACCCCACCTGGCAGAAGGGTTCTTGAGAGTCTCACAAATGTCTCAGTCATCCAAGGCTTGTGTGGCCTGGTCCAGCCACTCTTCAAAGTTGTAGGCACTGGATGTCTTCCAGAAAAGGCCCCGAGCACAGTGGAGCTAGAACTTGCTGAAGGCATAACTGATGTACTTAGCTGAATTAGATGAGACTGGTTCCTTGGAAACTGTCGGGGATCCCTAGCTTCAGTAGTGCATAGGTGCGAGAGGTCTCTTGGTGTGGTCTAACAGCAATCAACCAGACCTTTTGGTCTGGAAAAAAATGTCTTCACCTCCTGGCTTATCTGTTCATCAGTTCAGGTGTCCCCAGGGAGTTCAATCACTTTGCTTGACTCCGGGCGGGTGCCTTCTTCATGACACCACTGTGTCGAGACAGCAAGGTCCATCCTAGCACTTGAAGGGGCGCTGTCTTGAGGAGTTGATTGCAGAGTAGCGTTATTATCCCAAGCGGGCTCCCACGTGTAGCGCTACCCCCATAGGGGCCACTTAAGTATGTTAGTTGTGTACTCTGCCTCTCAACCCCAAGAACAGTCTCGGCCCCTCTGGCACTCCTGGCAATAGTGTAAGTGCAAGGATCAATAAGAAACACACACATTATGATAAAACACAGAAATTGTCATTACTGCAATATTTATGTGGATAGGTAACAAATAGTAACAATATATCTGTTCAAAGAATGCAATAGAAGAGCAATAACTGAGGTTATGATCAATATAGCTCAATTTCAGGGGACGCATAACCTAAGAATAACCCCAAGAGCAGAGGCAAACACTTTAGTAACAATAAATCATAATATGGCAATTTGTACCAGATTGGTTACCTTTTCTCAGGTTGGCTGTATATGTCCAGGCAGGAGGACAGAATGGCCCTATTTAGGTCAGGCCTCTCTCTTCTACCCCCTGATATCACAGACCCAACCTTAAACACTGTATTCAAATCAACATGTAATGGCTAAACTGTCCCGCACACCCACTACATATACAGAGCCCTAATTATGTGTGTGCGAGCCCGTATGGTACTAGTAAGTTCAGTCCCTTTGAAAAAGGATGAGCCTTTGTATCGTCAGCTAGCCACTCTCGTTGGTGCACTTAAACTCCTGGATAGCAGGGCCAAACAACACAACTGGCCTAGATTATCAAGTGAAGAAAACAGGATCTTTCTCAGCAAGGTGAAAGGACAATGGTGTCCTGGGGATTGAATGGCCTTATTCTTTAGCCCTGTGACCCAACAAGTGTCAGCAAGATGACTACCAGCAATGATGTCTGTATACAGTGTCCATTTTACTCCGTCTGAGTCCAGTGTTTTGTTTCCTGCAAATGGGCGAAGGCCCTCTCATCCAATCCTGCGGTCAGGGCCCAAATGAAAGTCCTGGAACAGACAGACTCTCCTGGCGACCCAACTGGTCACCTCACACTGGAATGCTTCACCATCGGTGCAGGTGCGCCTGGAAATGCATATAGGATCCCCCTTCCTTAGGCTGGATGTCTCGACTGGCAGTGGATGCCTAAAATTTTGTGGCAAAATTACCTGGGAGGCAGTACCTCTCCTTTAGGTCTGATCTCTTCCTCTGCCTTTTGGAGTCTGAATTTCCCTCAGGAGACAAGATGGAGTCCTCCGCTCCTTTTTGTGTAGAGCATCCTGGGCTTTGTAGTTTCATGTCCCATACAATGCTATGGGGCCGTCTGGTAAGGGGACTACATGTCCCAGAATCCATTGCAGCTGCTCCTGCAGCTTGCTCTCTGTCTGCCAATAGTGCCTACAGGGAAGGGAGCAGAGAGTGGGCGGATGCCTGTGCGAGTGCCGCTCGCATTAACAGTCAGTGTCGATGAGGAGGGTGGATCCACTGCAGGGGTAACAGGCATGCTCTCGCTCAGTGAAGAGCCTGTGTACTCATCGAAGCCAGCCTGGTACGACCACCGTAGAAGCGAGACACCCGCTATATTCCTATTTTTCAATACTTTCCCTAGTATACATACTTCCTCTAATGCAATTTCTACAGTAGGTCTAGTGAACCTTCACCACTCACTCCCCCCTATTTACATGACCTCAATCCATTTATTCACTCCAATTCACACAACTCTATCTTCCCTAATACATATGATCCCCTAAATCCACTCTTCCCCTACACTCATCTAAAGTAAAAAAAAAAAAAAACATACGCAACTCAAAGTGTTTTATTTGTGTGAATATTAGGTTAGACGTAAATCTAATAACTAAAATCTCATATAATTTAGGACTCAGATCAGCTGGCTTAGAAGGCCCAATAAGGAGACCTTTCGTTAAGCCAATGCTCTCAGTATAAAAAGGTGAATTCCCAGAAGCCATATTAACAATTTGCTTTAGTTGTGATAGGGAAAGAATGGGAAGTAATTCTGGTAATCATAAATTGCATAGGGAGAGATTAGCATAGGGCTTGTAGGCACTGTAAGGTTTCTTAAAGGAATTCTTGAAAAAATAGATGGTGGGGAAAAGGGTTTTTAATTTTTCTTCCTTTGTTAAATTTTAATGCTGTTGAAATCCTGCAGCCTCTTTATAGCCTGTCCCTTTCCACATGCACTACAGTCAATATAGGCTGGATGTTTTTTTTTTTTCATGGGACATACAGTATCTCACAAAAGTGAACACACCGCTCATGTTTTTGGAAATATTTTATTATATCTTTTCATATAGCCTAGGTCATCTTTATGTATTGCAACAATTCTTTTTTTGCAGATCCTTAGAGCGTTCTATGCCATGAGGTGTCATGTTGAACTTTCAGCTAGTGAGAGCGATAACATTAAATTTACCCCACCTGCTCCCCATTCACATGACACATGACATTGGGGAGGGGGGGGGTCCACTGCAGGGGTAACAGGCATGCTCTCGCTCAGTGAAGTGGGCAGTTGGACCCAATTTGGACATTTTCACCGCGGACCGTTTTTATCGGACATGTCCGCTGCCGGATTTTGGTCTGATGGCTGTACACACCATCAGACCAAAATCCCAGCGGAAAACAAACGCGGTGACGTGTTGCGACGTGGCCGCACCGTCGCCGCGACGATGACGCGGCGACGTTCGCGGCCCTGGAAGTTCAATGCTTCCACACATGCGTCAAAGTGATTCGACGCATGCGAGGTATGGCGGCCGCTCGGACATGTACAGTGAGTCTGTACAGATTCCAGCGGACATGTTTTTTAGCATGCTAAGAAACATTTGTCCGCCGCAAAACGGTCGGCTGGACAAATGTCCGCTGGAAACCTGTCCGCTCGGCCGTACAGACGACCGAACATGTATGCTGAAACTGGTCCGCGGCCTTAGGCCCTGTACACATGAGGGGATCTCTGCTGGAAACGGTCCGCCGGACCGTTTCCAGCGTAGATTCCTCCTCCAGATTTGGATCCGATGGCTTGTACTCACCATCGGATCAAAATCCGCGCGGAATTCATCCGCGGTGACGTGTCGCGCCGTCGCCGCAATGATGACGCGGCGACGTTCGCGACGCTGGAATGTAAGTACTTCCATGCATGCGTCGAATCATTACGACGCATGCAAGGGAGGGGAGCGGACGGATTGATCCAGTGAGTCTGTACAGACCACCGGATCAATCCACTGGACCCGATTCAAGCGGATACATTTCTTAGCATGCTAAGAAATTTATATCCGCTTGAAATCGATCCGGCCGAGAAATCTCCGTGGATAAATACCCGCTAGGCCGTACAGACGACCGGATTTGTCCGCTGGAAATGATCCGCGGATCAATCCCAGCGGATAGATCCGGTGGTGTGTACGAGGCCTTAGGGGTGCACTCACTTTTGTTGCCAGCGGTTTAGACATTAATGGCTGTGTCTTGAGTTATTTTGAGGGGACAGCAAATTTACACTGTTATATAAGCTGTACACTCACTACTTTACATTGTAGCAAAGTGTAATTTCTTCAGTGTTGTTACATGAAAATATATAATAAACTATTTACAAAAATGTAAGGGGTGTACTTACTTTTGTAAAATAATGTATCTCCTTATTGTTTCTGGCTACAATTATTTTTCCAAGGGGCTTTTTTTAAAACAGACCTTCCATGAGAATGTATTGAAAAGGGGGGCGCATGCGTGGCGCGATGCTGACCGGACTGGCCTGAGCCGTGCTCCGAGAGACCCGGGCATTCTAGGCGGATTCCCCAGGGCAATTTAGCCCTTTCAGCAGTGAATACACCCAGCACCCCTGTGGGAACATCCAGTGCATGCCATCCGCTAGGAAGAAGCGGAATCGGGGCTCCGGGCATACTCTAACAAACTTTCTCCTCACCATGGAGCAGAGAAACAAGCAGACGTCCCAAGATGGCGCCGACCAGCACATGTGGACACAGCCCTGCACAGAGGACCATTCAACCAAGGCAACCTCTGCTCGCCCCCATAACAGTGAGTACAATCCACCGTTGTCCAAGGTGGACCTGGATGATAGCTTGACTGCGGTTTTTAATAAACTGGTGGATAAAATTGAACAAGAAGTTCACAAATCCACAGCGGCCCTATCTCAGGAAATTGCTAGCATAGGCAGCCGTACAGACATGCTAGAAACAAAACATGATGAGCTTTCCCTTGCTCATAACGATCTCAGGAGGGACTTTGAGAACTTAGCAGACAATTTTGCCTTTATGCAGGCACAGGTCGAGGACCTTGATAATAGAAATCGCCGCCATAATATTAGGCTGCGTGGGGTCCCTGAGACAGTCAAGAACCAGATGCCTGCAGTCTCAAAAATTTTTCAAGAACTGCTACCGGATAAACCCCCTTCAGCCTTTATTTGTGACGGAATTCACAGAGCACTGCGCCCTAAACCTCCCCCGGAGGGCCCCCCCAGGGACATAGTGATGTGTATGAGGGACTTTCTAATTAAAGAGGACATCATGCGCGTTGCCAGAAATTCCCATAACCTACATATGGATGGCAAGAGAGTCCAGATTTACCCAGATATATCACCTGCAACCCTGGACAGGAGGCGCAGGATGAAAGAAGTTACCACTGTGTTGCAGGCTGCTAGAATCAGATACCGTTGGGGTTTCCCCTTTAAGCTCACGATCCCACATAACGGATCGACATACACGGTCTACAATGTCATTGAAGGGAAGGAGCTCCTGGTAAAGCTGGGCCTGATTACCCAAAACACCCCTGCCCGTCCACCTGCAGGCCTTCTCCCATTTGGTCGACCCCATCTACCAGACGTAACCAGAGGGACCAGAGGAGACTGATCCATTCCTTTCAAGCTTGACACATTCTGAACCCAGATGACCCTCCACATCCGACGCTGTGATGTAGCCAGGACCCTCATCCTTTTTGTCACTAATTTTAATGCTGGTCTCCTTTGCCCACTTCCACATAGTCCCCTCTATCCAGAGAGGAACAAAAGCGCAGAACAGTATACCGTTCCGCTGCTCCGGATGTTCAACGTGCTCAAGGAACTCTGGACCGCTGCGAATTGCTGACTAACTAAGTCCTTACAATAATAGGATTTTTCCTTTTTTTTTTTTACCCACTTATTTTGAGGGCAAATATATATATATATATATATATATATTTTTTTTTTTCCATCGCAATCTACAGTGAGTCTGCGGTGACCAGGTTGCCCCTTTGGGACTATACGCACTCCCCTACCCCATATGTTCCCACATTACTAGTCCTGGATGGAACATTCCGCTCAACAGCACATAATGGTGGGGGGGGGTTCCCACCCTACACAACCTTTTTTTTTTGAAAGGGGGAAACATTTTCTTTTCTGTTTTCTTTTTTTTTCATTTTCTCATGTTATATTTTTTTCCTTTCTTGACCGCTTCTTCCAGTCATATGTTAATTCTGTATTTTAATAATGCACCATCGTTTTTTCCTCTTGTAATTTTTTCTTTTTATATACATCTATTTCAAGATGCCTAGAACATCCGTCGTCGCTAGATTGACCCCACTTCCGCAGCTGTTCTCGATTGCTGCTCCATCCCCGGATGGGACATCACCCGAGCAGTTTGTGGTCCAGGGACGTTTCGGTCCCACCTCATACAACTATCTGTTGTAAAATATTTGACAGGTCATCTCCTGTCCCCAAAATGTATCTTACTACTGTGATAACTATATTATGCATATTGTTGGCCACTAGGGCCTTACTTGTTTTAGATAAGCTTACTCAGAGACAGTCATCTAAATACCTTTTTTACGCTGGTTTCTTGCTCACACATCGTGCCTCTTGTGACTTCTCAGCTACACATAATTCAAAAGATCTCGACTCACCCTTTCCCTATAAACATACTTCTCTCCTTAATGGTAATTGTCAAAGTGATGTAACAAAATTGATATACAACATTATTCTGTGGTATGCTGCCCTAATAGGATACGCCCAGCTGATAGTCCTCCTATTATGGTCTCATGGTCCTTAAAATAGTTTCCCACAACACGCAAGGATTTAATTCACCCCACAAGCGGAAAAAAGCATTCCAACATTACAAGAGAATTGGAGCAGACGTTATCCTACTCCAAGAAACTCATTTTGCCACGGCTAACCACCCCACATTCTTCAATAGAACATTTGGTCAGCACTATTACACCACCCACTCTAACAAAACACGCGGGGTCGCAATCTTTATTCGAAACTCAATCATTTTTGACGTTCAACAAATTTACAAAGACCCAGATAGCCGATTTATAATCCTAAAAGGCACCATTAATAACAAAGGGATAACAATAGCTTCTATCTACGCCCCAAATGAATCCCAAACGATGTTTTTTTCAAAATTTTTCAATATTCTGGATAGATACCACTCACCACATATGATCCTGGGTGGTGATTTTAACCTAACAGCACACTCAGTATTAGATAGAAGCAAAATCTCACCCTCTTCGAAATCATTTTCGAAAACTATTAATAGGCTGCTCAATAATAATCAGCTAATTGACGCTTGGAGGGCCCACAATGTAGGAATTAAGGCCTTCTCCCATTATTCCTACCCGCATGAGTGCTATGCCAGAATAGACTACATCTACTGCACCCCTGTTTTGTTGGCCAACTCTTCACATGCTCATATGCACCCATGCCCATGGTCAGACCACGACATTATATCCTTTGATACTTCGCACATAGGCCTCGCCCCCTCGACATACACCTGGAGACTCAATGATGCCCTACTAACAGACTTGACGAATAGAGATTTGATCGCATCCCATATAGACAACTACTTTGAAAACAAAAATAATGAAATCACACCCCCTTCCTCCGTTTGGGTAGCTCATAAGGCAGTCCTTAGGGGACAAATCATTCAGATAGCTGCTACAAAAAACAAGGAAAGACTGGCGACTATAAGACAGCTGACAAATGACCTAAATCAACTATATCACAAATTACAACATTCTGTTTCACCTGAGATCACACAACAGATCCAATCCAAACGTAAGGCCCTGGATAGCATATTGTCAACCAACACAGAAAGGTCCTTGAGATTCTCGAGAGCTAAATTTCTGTTACACAGTAACTCTCCCTCGGCAATGTTTGCCAGAAAATTAACCCAAGACACCAATCCTACCCATATTTACAAATTGCGAGACACCCAGGGTAACATGGTGACACACCCCAAAGGAGTACTTAGTATATTCACAGACTTCTACCAAAAACTGCTGTCAGACCCAGGTACAAATCCAAATACACTTGCTGACTCGTGGCTAAATGACATTAGACTCCCCTCACTTGATCCCAACCAGACCAAATCCTTGAACAAACCTTGTACTACAGAGGAGATCGCCAATGTAATCAAATCCCTCAAGACTTCTACGGCCCCAGGCCCAGACGGTTTTACAACCTCCTATTATAAGAAATTTGCCACCCAGCTAGCACCCGGCCTTATGAAACTCTTTAATTACGTCCTAGAAGGTAATCAATTCCCAGACGAGATGCTATTGGCAAACCTCTCCCTAATTCCCAAACCTGATAAGGACCACACTCTCCCACAAAATTTCCGCCCCATCTCAGTATTAAACAATGATCTCAAGATTTTTGGTAGAATTCTTGCCGACAGACTTGCCTATGTTATCTCCCCATTAATACACCAGGATCAATCAGGCTTCATCCCGGGTAGGCAGATAGTGGACAATATAAGGCTAGTGACTAACATAGTACAAGATGCTAATCTAAACTCGAAACAGGCTTGCCTCTTGAGTTTGGATATTCACAAGGCCTTTGATAGCGTCAGCTGGTCCTACTTAAATAAACTTCTTCCCAAATTTGGTATCACAGGCAAATTCTTACAGGGTTTTAATGACCTTTACCATGCCCCACAGACACGCATCAAAATTCCGGGTCACAACTCAGAATTCTTCCCTTTGAGCAGAGGAACCATGCAGGGATGTCCCCTATCCCCTCTTCTCTTCGCCTTAGCCATTGAACCCCTAGCACATGCGATCAGACACAATAGCGACATACGCGGATACCCTATAAAGGACTTGGAGTTCAAGATTAGTTTATACGCAGACGATGCGTTGGTGTTCCTCACCGAACCCCTCCTCTCTATCCCAGTATTGTTAAATACCTTGAAAACTTTCCACGAAGTCTCTGGTCTAAAAGTTAATCCAAATAAGTGCTCAGCTCTTTCACTAAACCTACCCCCTGACTTATTGACCAGATTGGGCAATAATTTCCCGTTTATTTGGAACCCCCACTCATTAAAATATTTGGGAGTTAATATCACCTCCTTATACTCACAACTATACAAGGCAAATTACCCCCCTATCATTGCACGTATCAATCACCTTATGAACTCCTGGTCCTCCCATCACATCTCTTTCCTGGGTAGAGTTTGTGCTATCAAAATGAGCATAATTCCTAAACTTTTATACTATTTTCGTTCCCTTCCCATACTGATACCCAAAACTAAAATTGAAGGCATTCAGAGATCAATCAATAAATTTATATGGGAGGGTAAAAAACCCAGATATAGTTACGCACTTCTACACAGACCTCAATCAAAGGGCGGTATAGGCCTTCCCAACCTCTGGCACTATTATCTGGCCACAAAAATCTCCCAACTGTCACAATGGTTCTCCCCTAAACAGGGCATACCCTGGATGAGGTTCGAAACCACCTCTGTCCTCCCATATCACCTTCAAGGCATCCTGTGGTCAAACAACGTCCTTTATAAGAAACTCTCCAAACTGAACCTAGTAGTGGCACACCTATCCCAACTATGGGTAAAAATTAAGATCACCTTCCTTCTCTCCTCCCCTGTATCCCCTCTTACTTCTTTTTTAGGTGACGTTAGACTCAACTTGGCATTCACTAACAGAAGGCACTTTTCACTATGGTTGGACAAAAACCTAATTACCCTAGCCTCACTACAATCTAAGTGGAAGTTTAAAACCTTTGAGATGATTCAAAGGGACCATGGCCTCCCCCACTCGGAAATAGAAAACTACAAACTCATAAAAACTTTCTATGCAGACCACTTCTCACTATCCACCCTCCCTACCAAAACGTTATTTGAGAGAATATGTCTATCCTCATCTCGGGACAAAGGGATGATTTCTCTGATATACAGTTATATTAATAACCTTAGAATGGAGATAAAATCTCTACAAATGCTACATTGGGAGTCGGACCTGGGAGTCACTTTCCCCCCAGAAACGTGGTACACCATGGCAGAAAACTTACGGAAATGCAATAAGGCTGTCTCCTTTAGGGAAACACTGATTAAAATATTTTCTAGGTGGTACCTCACACCCTATAAACTGCACTCCTTCTATCCATCTGTCTCCCCGAATTGTTTCAGGGGCTGCTCTGAACAGGGCACTATGCTACACACATTTTGGAGCTGTCCACTCCTTAAACGAATTTGGAGAGCCACTGCAGAGAAATTTGAGGAGACGAATGGTCATAAAATCTCCCTCACCCCCCAAATCTGCATTCTATATGCTGAGGTCCCTGACATCCCCACCCCACATCTTAGACTACTACATTCCCTATGTAGTTCGGTGCAGTGGATGATTGCACTGAACTGGAGATCCAACAACACCTCTTGGCAACAGGTGTTAGATAGGATGGAGGTTCTAAAACTTACAGAGAGAATTTTTCATACCCTCAATGATAGTCTACAAGTATTTGACTCTAAATGGTCCAGTTGGCTCTCTGGTCAATAAATCTACACTCGGTTACCACCCTTTCTCCCATAACTTTTGCCCCCTACATTTCCGATGTCTCTTAAATAATTAGCCTTGTGCTTTATGAGGTAACAAGTATTTATTTTTATGTCACATAGGCACTACTTAACTAAGTCATATTGTTGTATGTTTTGAATTCCAGTGTGTTTGCTTATCCACATTTATATACAAATAAACTTTTGTAAACAAAAAAAGAATGTATTGAAAAACTGAAACCCCTATTCCTTAAAATCAAGCTGCCTGCAACGATGATTTAAAAATCTTTTTCTAAACAAAAAATAAACAAAATGCTTACCTGGGCTTCAGCTTCCAGCACTTTTGGGAGACACTGGTGACATCACTGCACGTCACTACTGCTTTATGGGATAGCTGATGTCTGCTGCTAGCTGGAACTGCAGTGTCCAGCCACTGTATTTGTCACTACTGATTCTCAAATAATACATTCTAGTTTATATTATAAGATAAAACCTATCTAATCTAGCCCTCTGCTGTGTTTGTTCAGGAAACGTAATGAGTAATGAAGACTCCCCCAATAAACTGCAAACACTGGTCACGTATGTGGCAGTTACTGCATACAAAGGTCTACAGACTGTCAACGCTGATGAAAACTAAATGTATTCTTCATTGTTAAAATAAAAAATAATTAAATACAACTGAAATAAAATCCATACTCCAATAAGCCCTATTGCCCCTAAATAACCACATGAAAAGATCCTTTCTTCTCTGTATGATATTATTTTTTTCTTATATTGATACATATCTTCCATGGCACCTTTTTACCAACCATAAAAATGTCAGAAATTTACTAACAGGATATTTTAAGTTTGCTTTTGTCATATCTTAAAAAGGATTTGCTAAACCCTTGCCCAACTGATTGAGAATCCTTTCCACTAAACAACATGTTACATTAAAAATTTCATAAAAGGGTAAACCAAGTCTACGCTACAGGTTTGCTTCTCTGCCTGGCAGTCCAAGCCTCATGGAACAACAACTGGACGCTTCTAGCATCTTGAACCACCAAATGGGCCACTACAGGTATTCACTGATTGGAACCATCAAATGATACACAATAGCCTTGCTGCCCTCTTCAGTTAAGGGTAACCAAAATTAAAACACAAACAAAGGCAGAAGTTGCACCAGCCTAATGCATTACTGTATAACTGGCTTAATAAATATTAAAAGTCAAATGTTCTCACAAAAGAAGAAAGACACAGGCGTGGCCCTCAAAATGCGTTAGCTGCACCTTTTACTCAATTGGCTGACTTTGGGTGGCATTTGTTCATGTTAAGCCTGTGTCTTTTTGTTTTTGACTTTTAATATTTATTAAATGAGTTATACATTAATGCATTCGGCTGGTGCACCTTATTTTTTTGTGTTTTACCCCCATCAGAGCCCCCCCAACAGGTGTCCCCCATCAGAGCCCCCCCACAGCAGGTGTCCCCCATCAGAGCCCCCCCAACAGGTGTCCCCCATCAGAGCCCCCCCACAGCAGGTGTCCCCCATCAGAGCCCCCCCACAGCAGGTGTCCCCCATCAGAGTCCCCCACAGCACGTGTCCCCCATCAGAGCCCCCCCAGCAGGTGTCCCCCATCAGAGCCCCCCCACAGCAGGTGTCCCCATAGATCAGTACTTGTCCATTAGATCCCTGTAGCTGTGGTACCCAGCCCGGATTCTGGGGAAAGCGGGAGGTATGCGTTCTTGTTAGTTGCCAGCGGAGAGAGCAAGCGGGATGGGGGACCGCAGCACCCGCTACATGTGCTCTGCCTCTGGACACAGACAAGGAGGAGGAAGGGGAGCACTTTGGAGCTTCTGCGCCCCCACCTCTGCGGCGCCTGGGTGCGGAGCACCCCGTGCACCCTGCCTAGGATCGGCCCTGTCTGTTGACCCTTTTGAATGTACGTTCTTCAGGGTTCAACATTTCCGGTAAGCCTCTTTCCATTTGGTGGCGACTTTTTCACATTGGCTGTCACGTTCACATTGGATATTCTTTCTTCATATATTTATTAATATATGTCCAATATATTTTTAGTATCACTTTATCATTCTACACAGTGTTTCACATCTAGTATTGTTTAGCGCTACAATTTATATGTTTTGTCTGTTATTTTCCACTTGTCCATTGGGTTTTGTAGCCGCTCACCATCTTAGATAGCGCGGAATTATTTTGTATTTGTTACCATTTCTGTAAAAAAAATCATAAAAAAATCATAATAAAATAAAAAATAAATTATATATATTTTTTGTACTGTCACCAGTCAGTGTTCCTGATCATCACCACACCAGTTGTATTATGATGTTGCTGTACTGCAATAGTGACAGTATATAAATAAAAAGAAAATGATGACAAAAAAATGACAACTTCAAAAAACTTGCCATGCCTCTTACTAAATACCTTGAACTGTCTAAATTCCAAAAACGGGTCTTTTGGGTGATATCTGTACTGTTCTGACATTATTGGGCCTCTAAAAATGCGATAGGCTGTCGGTATATCAGGATTGATACATTTTCAGTTATATACCATACCATACTGATTTGCGTTATTTTCACCAAAGAAATGTAGCAGAATAAATTTTGGCTGAAACTTATCAAGAACAATTATTTATTTGCAAAATGTATAACAGAAACGAAGAAGAGTGTGTTTTATTTTTCAAAATTTGCATTCTTTTTTGTTTATTTAGCAAAAAAATAACAAAAACCCAGTCATGATTAAATACCACCAAAAGAAAGCTCTAGTTGTGTGAACAAAATGATAAAAATTCAGTTTGGGTACAGTTTTGCAAGACTGCGCCATTGACGCTCAAAGTGCGACAGTGCTGAAAGCTGAAAATTGGCCTGGGCAGGAAGGTGGTAAAGGTGCCTTGTATTGAAGTGGTTAATGCACTAGGGTGGTGTGCCTTCTTCCTTTGTGTTTTACCAAAAATATCATGTTTTAAAGGTACAGCTGCATAAACGGGCCCATTTTCTTTAAACAGTGGCAGGAATAATTATACGAACAAGAACATCACATTGTTGAATAGAGAAAAAACATTAAAGCTGAACTCCAGACACAAAATCTTTTAAATGTACTTTTTAATGGCAGGAAAATAATATAAATTCACTTTGCGTGCACCAAATGCATTTGCACACCCACTTCTTTCCTAAAAACAAACTTTTTATTAACAGCTTGCCTTTAATGTATTTTTTTTTTAAATACATTGTTTACTCACTTGTATATGGCTGTTACTAGGCAGATTTCGTAATCTGCCTAGTTCCTAGTCCACGGTGGTTCAACTTCCTGTCCTAAGACCCTATTGCCTCCTGGCAAATGATGACACTCATTTCCCAGGAGTCTCTGGGCATTACTGTGCCTAAAAATCCCAGCATGCACCTCTCTAGGGAAATCCAGGAAGACACAGGAACTGGGCTTCTCATGCCCACAGCTAACATGAAAACGGCCACAAGATTGCTGAGCAAATATCAGGTAAGTATTTACACTGTTTTATGTACCGATCATGTTTTTTTGATAATTGTAAAAGAATATTGGGCCAGATTCAGAGAGAACTTACACCAACGTATCTGTTGATACGCCGCGTAAGTTCTAGGATGCGCCGTCGTATCTATGCACCGTATTCTTGAAACAAGATACGCCTGAATTCTGGCTCCATCCGACCGATGTAAGTCTCCTACGCCGTCGTATCTTGGGTGCATATTTACGCTGGCCGCTAGGGGCGCTTCCATTGATTTACGCGTTAAATATGTAAATGACCTAGATACGCCGATTCACAAACGTACTTGCGCCCATCGCAGTAAGCTACGCCGTTTACGTAAGGCGTACGTCCGGCGTATAGTTATCCCTCATAAAGCAGGGGTAAGTCATGTTAGGGTATGGACGTCGGAACAGCCGTCGGATTTTACGCTGTTTGCGTAAGTCGTACATGAATGGGGCTGGGCGTAGGTTACGTTTACGTCGAAAGCATTGAGCCGACGTATCTTAGGGAGTATATGCAACGTGATTCTGAGCATGCGCGTGCATGCGCCGTTCGTTCGGGAATTCATTTACATGGGGTCACGGCTAATTTTAATACAACACGCCCACTACCTTCCTAATTTGAATTAGGCAGGCTTACGCCGGCCCATTTACGCTACGCCGACGTAACTTAGGCCTCGTACACACGACCGGATCTGTCCGTTGGGATTTATCCGCGGATCAGTTCCAGCAGACAAATCCGGTCGTGTGTACGGCCTAGCGGACATTTTTCGACAGATTTCTCCAGCCGACGGTTTGCAAGCGGATAAAAATTTCTTAGCCACGTCACTGCGTATGTTTTCCGCGGGGATTTTGATGGTGTGTACAGCCATCAGATCAAAATCGGGAGCAGAAATGTCCGCTGGAAACGGTCCGGCGGACCGTTTCCAACGGATCTCCTCTCGTGTGTACAGGGCCTTAGGGAGCAAGTGCTTTGTGAATACTGCTCTTGCCTCTCAGAGTTATGTCGGCATAGCGCATATGAGATGCGCTCCACCCGCACAAATATACGCTGCTGTCTCTGAATCCGGGCCGTTGAATGTAATGTATTGTGGATTGCAAAAAAAAATAAAAAATATGACCGGATTTCCGGTTTAACTTCTGGGTGCTGCATGTAGCTTGTGCAGAGAGCAGAGCTGCGGTAGGGTCCCAACATGACAACCCAACATAGGCTAGCTGTAGAAAACTAGAGGTAGGAGGTGGATACAAGACCAGTCATCCTGCTTAAGGTGGGAGTGCAGCAGGGACTGATATTTATAACAGGAATCTACAGCACAAAGTTTTGCATTTGAGTACTGCACAGATCTGGAAGAAATGCACAATATATTAAGTCAGAATACACATGTACACATGCCTCTTGTATTTAGACAATATTTGTTTATTCCAAAGTTCAGCTTTAATGCAAGCGGATTACAATATGGTATAATGTTACATAGTGTATGCCTTGCATACAACGGCAATTTGCAAAGTTTGGCTTAGTCTATAATAGCCCTGTCAGGCTGTCAGACATACAATAAAATGTGTAGTTTACTGTGAAACTATACCAGGCTCCATGGAGGCTTGGACGCCAGGAGCCTTGGACTGATGGACACTGATTATTTTTGTACTTTGTTTGACAGACACTTCTGGAAATGTCTTCTTGTTTTACATCGTCAGCAGAGCTTCCAGTCAAAGTTCCTTACGTATCTTTAAATACTGCTAAGCTGATTGGCATTTACTCGCCCCCTCTGTATAAGAATCATAGTTTCTGCCTTGGCAGGGGCAGGTATAAATTTTTTTCTCTTTTATAGAACAGCTGACCTCAACCAATTTCTTCCAAAATACCAATAAAGGAGAATATTAGTGGGCAGAATCTAACATTTAATTGTACATTATCCTTAAATCTGAAAACCTTTTTAATGTTATCTTGGTTGATGTTTATACAATAAGTTTACTTGCTCACATGGCTCTAAGTGTTGTGTTCTTTTTTTATGCAGCATGTGTTCACTGCCAAATTCTCGCTTGGACATGCTGTGAGTGGTTTTTGGATCAACAGCAGCTTGTGCTATTTTAGGCCGTGACACAGCTTGAAGTTTCAATTTATTTTGATGATCCTGTCAATCAAACTGCATCAGCTCTTGTTTCTGCTTAAGAACATTTTCTTTGCAGAGGAAATCGCAGTAGATTTAGTGGTGTCATAGCAGTGTGCTGTAATGAATCTTTCAGTGAAGAGAAGAGAGAACCACGCGTTTGACTCTCTCTGTGCAAGATTTATTATTTTATTCTTATTAACTGTCAATATACAAAGCAAAACAGCAGACATAGAGGATTGAAATAACTCAGAAGGAATGTAAAAAGACACAGAAATATTCATCTACATGCAACAATAATTATCAGAAAAATACATTCCTGTGATGTAAACTCTAACTGAATGACATTTGGGGCCAGATTCTCAGAGAATTCCGTTACGCAGCGGCGGCGTAACGTATTCCATTTACGTTACACCGCCGCAAGTTTACAGCGTAAGTGCCTGATTCACAAAGCACTTACCTGTAAACTTGCGACGGTGTAACGTAAATCCACTCGGCGCAAGCCCGCCTAATTCAAATGGGGCACCATTTAAATTAGGCGCGTTCCCACGCCGAACGTACTGCGCATGCTCCGTCGGGAAAATAACCCGACGTGCATTGCGCTAAATGACGTCGCAAGGACATCATTGGTTTCGACGTTAACATAAATGGCGTCCAGCGCCATTCACGGACGACTTACGCAAACGACGTGATTTTTCAAATTTCGACGCGGGAACGACGGCTATACTTAACATTGGCTAGTCCACCTAGAGGGCAGCCTTAGTTTTACACGGCGTATCTCGATGGAAACGGCGTAAAGTTAGAGCGACTGGTAAAGCGACGTTCGTGAATCGCCGTAACTAGTCATTTGCATATTCCACGCCGACCGCAATGGAATAGCCACCTAGCGGCCGGCCTAGAATTGCATCCTAAGATACGACGGTGTAAGTCAATTACACCTGTCGGATCTTAGGGCTATCTATGCGGAACTGATTCTATGAATCAGCCGCATAGCTACGACAATCGTATCTCAGAGATACAACGGCGTATCAGGAGATACGCCGTCGTATCTCTTCTGTGAATCTGGCCCTTAGTTTGCTGAGGCACTGTATATCACAAACAATTGCAATTTTCAAAAACATATTATTTTCACACTTTCTTCCTCCCTTTTACATGTCACTGATGCTAGACTCCCGCCGCCTCTTTACAGTCATGCCCTATCTACTGGCAGGCGCTCCAGGGATGGCTTCATGACATTCTCCTGCACAAGGTTTCCAGTTGGCCATGTCTGCATAATATGTGTTGAAATAAATACCTGTTGTCTCCGTCAGAAACCCATGTGACCTAATGACCACTCAAGATCACAAATACGAGACAGGGATAGAGTTGTAGCCCTATTATCAGGAAGTGCTTGACCAAGGACCCTTATGGCAGGATCACCAGACGTTTTAAAGAAAGCTGAAAGAAAGATTTTAAAATATTAAAAATGTCTTTTAAAATTATACTATACTGGTAAAGCTTCTATGAGGTGTAAATGATATGCAGGACCGCCATCGGGAATTTTGGGGCCCCTTACACAGCTTCAGGCATGGGCACCCTGCAGCAGAGAACCGGGGGGGGGGGGGTTGCCGCAAATTGAAAAGCGGGGGGCTACAGGGCCCCGAGATGATAAGGGGTTCCAAAAAAAAATGGGGGGCGCCCGGGCCCCTGGGGATGGCCGGGCCCCTTACAGGTGTATTGCCTGTACCCCCCTGTTATCGGCCCTGATGATATGTTTATACAGTGCCTTCAAAAAGTATTCATACACCTTGAAGTTTTCTACATTTTGTCACATTACAACCAAAAAATTGTATTTCATTGGGATTTTGTGATAGACCAACACAAAGCGGTACATAATTGTGAAGTGTAAGAAAGATGATAAATGGTTTTTACAATTCTTTACAAATAAATATCTGAAAAGTGCGGCGTGCGGCGTGACTCAATATAATGTAGAATCACCTTTCGCTGCAATTACATCTGTAAATCTTTTTTGGGTATGTCTGTACCAGTTTTGCACATCTAGAGAGTGACATTTTGCCCATTCTTTTTTTGCAAAATAGCTCAAGCTCTGTCAGATTGGATGGAGAGCGTCTGTGAACAGTAATTCTCAAGACTTGCCACAGATTATCAATTGGATTTAGGTCCAGACTTTGACTGGGCCATTCTAACACATGAATATGCTTTGATCTATATGTAGTGCCACCCCCGAAGGAGCCGCTTGGTGATTTTGGGTTCTCTGATCCCTGCCTCAACTCCAAGAATGGCCTCAGTCCCTCTGACACACCTGGTTAGCTAAAATCTCTGCAAACACTTTTAAAGGATACAAGTGGAAAATACCGTTAGCCTGATTGTGGATTGTTACCAGAAACAGACACACCAGTAGTGATAAACAAGTTGAATATATTATCACGGTTAAAATTATGTGGATACTTACAACACTGGTAAACCTTTCTGCAGAGTATCAATACAATAGAAGTGACACCCTTTAATATTTAGCAACTGTATGTATATAAAAAAACAGTAATCTATATACCCATAACATGGGTGCTAAGAGGGAGGAGAGAAGGTTTGTCAACTTCGCAGCTCCTTCTGGGCTGTGAACACTGTTGAAATGTAAACAACAAAAATGGATTAAACAGGGACGGTGAACCAAGTTCAGTAGCGTTACAGTTCCTGGGTTGAAGAGTACCAGAGCCTTCTGCTAGCAAACGTAAGGGCCCTTTGTAAAAAAGGTAGGTTCAATCAAGAAAAATTGAGACAGTTATCTATCATCTAGGATATTCCATTAGGCAGTGGATTGTAAGAACAGACTGGCTAAAGGTGGCAGCTCCAAACAAGCATCCTCTGACACTAAAATGGAGGATAGGTGTCTGCATTCAGTGTCTTTACTGTGTTAAGGATGTTTGGGTTTTCACCCACTCACCAATACTCTATGCGATGACACATTCGAGATTCCAAATGCTGGTTCAGGCTCCTGGCAATGTTGTAAGGCACTGGATCTCCTCCTGTTGGCCAATCAGGATGGCTGGTAGCTTACTGACAAGGTGACTGGACAGCGGCTGACTGGACACCTGGATGGGTTTTGCGATCCTTGAAGCGGTGTGGGTCATCTCCACTGGGCTAGGTGGTGCTGAGTTTCTGAGCAGGGTCTCTGGGCCGGACGGTGGTGTACCGTGTGGATGTCACTGTTCCTGGCTCCTTTCTCCTCAGTCTCTTGGCAGAAGTCTTTGTCAAAACGTGTCTCTTTCTCTCTCAGGTGGAGTTCCACCACACACGCCCTCGTGCCAGCTTGACTCTCTCTCTCTGGTGGAGTTCAAACTGTCACACCACCCAGTGGCCTTTGTGGCTTGGTCTCTGTCTCTCCTCAGCCACCTCAGTCTCTCCTCTCCATCTCTGCACTGTCCTATCAGACCCTTTTCTTTTCCTGGGCTCCTAGATTCACTCTTTCCCTCTCAAATCACCCCAGCCTCCTCAGCTCTTCCTGAAACTCCCATTTTTCCCAATGTGCTCTGTGTCTGAGTTTTCTGGATGGACAAGTCAGCATCACCATATCTCTATCTTGTGGCCAAAAGGAGAAATTGCATTACAACAGCCTACTACATATACCATTTCATTGTAGCTCTGTCTGTATATTTAGGGTTGTTGTCTTGCTGGAAGATGAACCTCCACCCCAGTCTCAAGTCTTTTGCAGACTCTAAGGCCTCGTACAGACGAGAGGATTTCCACTGGAAACGGTCCGCCGGACCGTTTCCAGCGGACATTCCTCCTCCGGATTTTGATCTGATGGCTTGTACACACCATCAGATCAAAATCCGCGCGGAAAACATCCGCGGTCACGTGTCGCACCGTCGCCGCGACGATGACGCGGCGACGTGCGCGACGCTGGAAGGTAAATCATTCCGACGCATGCGAGGGATGGGGAGCGGACAGACTTATCCGGTGAGTCTGTACAGACGACCGGATAAGTCCAAGGGACAGGATTCCAGCGGATAGATTTTGTAGCATGCTACTAAATTTTTATCCGCTGGGAATCCGTCGGCTGGACAAATGTCCGCCGAAAATTGTCCGCTCGGGCCTACACACGACCGGATCTATCCGCTGGAACTGATCCGCGGATAAATCCCAGCGGATAGATCCGGTCGTGTGTACGGGGCCTAACAGGTTTTCTTCCAAGATTTCCCAGTATTTGGCTCCATCCATCTTCCCATAAACTGTGATCAGCTTCCCTGTCCCTGCTGAAAAAAAGCATTCCCACAACATGATGCTGCCACCGCCATGTTTGACGGTGGGGATGGTGTGTTCAGGGTGTTGTTCAGTGTTAGTTTTCCACCACACATTTTTTTTGCTTTTAGACCAAATAGTTCAATTTTGGTCTCATCTGACCTGAGCACCTTCTTCCATATGTTTGCTGTGTCCCCCACATGGCTTCTCGCAATCTGCAAACAGGACTTCTTTTGGCTTTCTTTTAAAAATGGCATTCTTCTTGCCACTCTTTCATAAAGACAAGATTTGTTATTTCCAATTGTCAGATTAAATGAGCATAGACTTAAAGTGGGAGTAAACTCCCATGCATTACTTTTTCCTATAGGTAAGCCTATAACAAAACAAAACCAAAGAAATTACCAGCTTATACGGACGTCTGCGACCAACTGAATTGTCCTGTCTAATAGTTAAAAACAGGGATTTAGTTTGCACACATTTGCAAATACATGAGTAAGGCACAGAGCTTTACAAAGGCACTTCAGTGTTCTGTAGTCCTAACTCTTTTTAACTCTAATTTTGTGAGCCTCCACAGTGCAAGCACATGCATTATAATGGCTAGGCAGAGGGCGGGTGAGCCTGGTGGTAGTCCATCCCTCCTTAACCACTTAAGGACTTTGGGTGTTTTTCAGATTCGGCATTTACAAGACTAAAACAGTTACTTAAACCCCCAAACATTATATATATTTTTTTCTAACACCCTAGAGAATAAAATGGCGGTCATTGCAATACTTTTTGTCACACCGTATTTGCGCAGCGGTCTTACAAGCGCACCTTTTTTGGAAAAAATTCACTTTTTTTAATTAAAAAATAAGACAGTAAAGTTAGCCCAATTTTTTTTATACATTGTGAAAGATAATGTTACGCCAAGTAAAATGATGCCCAACATGTCACGCTTCAAAATTGCGCCCGCTCGTGGAATGGCGTCAAACTTTTACCCTTAAAAATCTCCATAGGCGACGTTTAAAAAATTCTATAGGTTGCATCTTTTGAGCTACAGAGGTGGTCTAGGGCTAGAATTATTGCTCTCGCTCTAACGGTCGCGGTGATACCTCACTTGTGTGGTTTGAACACCGTTTTCATATGCGGGCGCTACTCACGTATGTGTTCGCTTCTACGCACAAGCTCGTCGGGATGGGGCGCTTTAACATATATTTTTTTCTTTTTATTATTTTTTTTTTTTATTATTATTTTTTACACTGAAAAAAAAATGGATCACTTTTATTCCTATTACAAGGAATGTAATAGAAAAAAGCATGACAGGTCCTCTTAAATATGAGATCTGGGGTCAAAAAGACCTCAGATCTAATATTTAGACTTAAATGCAAATTTTTTTTTTTTTTTAAATTACATTTAGAAAATATTGCTTTAAGAAGCATGGGCGGAAGTGACATTTTGACGTCACTTCCGCCCTGCTATGCTATGGGGACAGGTGGGGGCCATCTTGCCCTCACTCGTATCCCAGCTGAGGAGAGGAAAGGACCGATGGCTCCGGTAAGCGACGGAAGGCGCGGAAGAGCGGTGGGAGGGGGGGCCCCTCTCCGTCCGCCGATAACGGTGATCTCGCGGCGAATCCACCGCGGAGACCACCGTAATCGTTTACAGGACCGCTCACAGTAAAGATAGATAACTTGGTTGTGGCAGCAGCTGCTGCCGTTACCGAGATATCCATCTTTAAAAAAAGGACTTATATATATTTGAGCGAGTACTTAAGTGGTTAAAGGCACATGGGGCACACTTGACACCCAGCATATAGCATAATATCAGTAAATGTGTCCAGTGTGTCCCCTTACCAATATAGCAACAGTACAAACAAATGGCCACTTTAAGGAGGGTTGGACTACCTCCAGGCAACTACACATGTATTTGCAAATGCGTGCAATCTAAACCCCTGTTTTTACATGTATACTGTTAGACATGACAGTTCTTTTTTGGTTTTGTCTTGCATGCATTGCCCTTCCATGTGCTCCTTGCTGCAAAGGTCAGTTATAGGTGAGGGCAGTGGCCATTTGTTTGAAGACTATAATAAGGCTAGGTACAGTAAATATCTCCTAAATGTGCACCGTTTAGGAAATATTTACTTTTGATGCAGCTGGTGACATCACCAGCGCATGTGCTCTGAAGGAACAGCATACCGTGCTCTTCCCTCAGAGTCCTTTGCCGTAAATGGTGGCTCTGCACATGCACTAAAGTTACATCCTCGTGGCTCTGGGCACTCACTCTGGCCTGGGTGAAGATGGAAGCACTTTCAGGCGTGACAAAGCACCGCTGGAGGGCTTCGTTCCAAGGTACGATGCATATTAGCACATTATGGCATTGTCTTGCAAGAGTTATAATAAAAAAAACACTACTGCTTTAAAGGACAACCATATCTATAGTACAGTTGCATAGTTACATAGTTAGTCTGGTTGAAAAAAGACACAGTTCCATCTAGTTCGATAAAAAAAAAAAAACAATCTACTGAGCTTGCCAGAACCACCTCTGGAGGGAGTCTATTCCATATTTTTCACAGCACTTACTTTTAAAGAAACATTTCGGGGCTGTGTCACTACCACCCCTATTATGAACATGAGCTCCCCCATGATCCATTGTATACACAGAGCTAAAAAAAAGTATTTAATAAATGTGCCTTCTCTTTGTCCCCAGTCACCCACTCTAGATTATTTTGTGAACGGCCAACATGCTCAGACCTGACCTTTTTACTATTAATATATTTAAAGAATTTTTGGAGTTTGTCCTACTATCTTTTGCAATCTGTCGTTCGTCTTAAAAATGTTTGCGTCCTTGATTTCCTTTTTATATTATCTGTTATTATTTATAGCCATTTTATCTTAGGCTGTGAGTCACATAGTGAACCTTTAATAAATCCCCTCACCCTCTTAAGCCCTGTACACACGATCGGATATCTGATCCGATGGATTTTTTCGTCGGACATCTGATGAAGCTGACTTTCATCAGTTTTGCCTACACACCATCGGTCAAAAATCCGACCATGTCCAAACGCGGTGACGTAAAACACTACGACGTGCCGAGAAAAATGAAGTTCAATGCTTCCGAGCATGCGTCGACTTGATTCTGAGCATGCATGGATTTTTGACCGATGGACTTCCACACAGACGATCATTTTTTTCTATCGGTTTTTTATCCATAGGAAAATTTTAAAACATGTTTTTTTTTTTTTTCACCGATGGAAAACAAACCGATGGGGCCTACACACGATCGGTTTGTCTGATGAAAACGGTCCAACGGTCCGTTTTCATCAGACAAACCGATCGTGTGTACAGGGCTTTAAAGTATAACTAAAGGCAACATTTAAGATTTTGTTTTGGATAGAGTGGAGATGGATTAGAACACCTGTTTTATTGCTGTCTGTGCCCTAGTTAAGGAGGTTCATCCTCTCTATTGTCCTGTTTACCATTATTATAAAAAGCGAGAGTAAGTAAGTAAGAAATTACCAACATTTTGGATTGTCCCCAGAAAAGTAATAGTGGGGAAATCTCCCAATGGGGACCTGGGGGGTCCCCAAGGCATTCCCTTAATTTACAAGGATTTTCTCACACTTCCTGTTTGGCTATGGGACAGCAAATTAACCACTGGACCAAATGCAGGTAAAGGACCTGGCCAGTTTTTGCAATTCGGCACTGCGTCCCTTTAACTGACAATTGCGCGGTCGTGCGACGTGGCTCCCAAACAAAATTGGTGTTTTATTGCATTTTTGTTATTTTTTTTTTTTACTACTAATGGCGGCGATCGATTTTTTTCGTGACTGCGACATTATGGCGGACACATCGGACAATTTTTACACATTTTTGGGACCATTGGCATTTTCAAAAAAAAATGCTATAAAAATGCATTGTTTACTGTAAAAATGACAATTGCAGTTTGGGAGTTAACCACTAGGGGGCACTGAAGGGGTTAAGTGTGACCTCATATGTGTTTCTAACTGTAGGGGGGCGGGGCTGGATGTGTGACAGCATTGATCGTCTTTCCCTATATCAGGGAACAGACGATCAATGACAGCGCCACAGTGAAGAACGGGGAAGCTGTGTTTACACACAGCTATCCCCGTTCTTCAGCTCCGGGGACCGATCGCGGGACTCCAGCGGCGATCGGGTCCACGGGTCCCGCGGCCGCGGTCACGGAGCTTCAGGGCGTGCCCATGACCCACGGCTGGGCACTTAAAGAGGATGTACAGGTACGTGATTGTGCCCAGCCGTGCCATTCTGCGGACGTATATGTGTGCAGGAGGCGGCCCTTAAGTGGTTAAGGTAAATTACTGCAATGGCATACAGATTGCAAAACAAAAGAAAGGATTCTTCTGGACAGCCGCACTCCAAACAAAAGTTGCCTTTATTGTAAAAATCCAAGATAGAAAAACAGCCCTACATGTCACAGCATACCGGCAGAGCTGACGCGTTTCACACTGTATTTAGTGTTTAATCATAGCTAAATAACTAAATACAGTGTGAAACGCGTCAGCTCTGCCGGTATGCTGTGACATGTAGTGCTGTTTTTCTATCTTGGATTTTTACAATAAAGGCAAATTTTGTTCGGAGTGCGGCTGTCCAGAAGTATCCTTTCTTTTGTTTTGCAATCTCATATGAATTGCCTGCACCTGTGGTCCTGGAGGAAGCATTTATTCTGAAGATTTCCACACCTGAGCGTTTTTACTTTAATGGGATACAGATGGCGAGAAAAAATCTAACCAAAGATTTAACCCTCCCTTGCTCTATCTAAAATGAAAAAAAAAGTTTTGCCTATAGTTCTACTTTAACCACTTAAGGACCGCCTCCTGCACATTTACGTCGGCAGAATGGCACGGCTGGGCACATGCACGTACAGGTACATGCTGTGCTATTGTCCAGCCGTGGGTCGTGGGTGCGTGCCCACGACCCGGTCTGAAGCTCCGTGACCGGGACCCGCAGACCCAATCACCGCTGGAGTCCTGCGATCGGTCCCCGAAGCTGAAGAACGAGGAGAGCTGTATGTAAACTGCAACTGTCATTTTTACAGTAAACAGTGCATTTTAAATGCATTTTTTGCTGTGAAAATGACAATGGTCCTAAAAATGTGTCAAAATTGTCCGATATGTCCGCCATAATGTTGCAGTCATGAAAAAAATCGCTGATCGCCGCCATTAGTAGTAAAAAAAAAAAAAAATGCGATAAAACTATCCCCTATTTTGTTAACGCTATAAATTTTGCGCAAGCCAACCGATAAACGCTTATTGCGTTTTTTTTAACCAAAAATAGGTAGAAGAATACGTATCGGCCTAAACTGAGGAAAAAAAAAACTTTTTTTTATATATTTTTTGGGGATATTTATTATAGCAAAAAGTAAAAAATATTGCATTTTTTTCAAAATTGTCGCTCTATTTTTGTTTATAGCGCAAAAAATAAAAACCGCAGAGGTGATCAAATACCACCAAAAGAAAGCTTTATTTATGGGAAAAAAGGACGCCATTTTTGTTCGGGAGCCACGTCGCACGACCGCGCAATTGTCTGTTAAAGCGACGCAGTGCCGAATCGCAAAACCTGGCCGGGTCCTTTAGCTGCATTTTGGTCCGGGTCTTAAGTGGTTAAGTACAGCTTTCCAAGTAAAATACTTACCTTCCTGCCTGGTACCACAGCATCCTTTTTTGTGTTCCCCTCTCCATCAGCACTGGGTCAAACTAGCTGAGTGAGAGAGAGAAACTGTGGGAGAAGAGAAACATTAGAATACTAGTCAGTACCATTGTGCAAAGGTGTATTTGCTTTTGAAGAATAAATCGCCTCTAACATTGGGTGGATGTTGCTGCATTATGCAAAACTATTAGTTTGGTTTTGAAAATTTTAAAATGGGTGTCTTCAGATTGTGCAGAATTATAAATGGTGCCTTGACTAAAAAAAGGTTGAGAAACACTAATGTAGACTTCTATTATTTTATTGTGTTTTTTCGTTTGTTTCACGTTTATCCATATTTTTTCATGCTAGTGTAGCAAGGTGTCACATTTGAACGTAGCCTATAGACTGCAGTTTGTACCCAATAGGAACTCAACTCCCTCTGGTGTTCGTTTATGTTATATTGCTGAAATTTCTTTGGTTCAGCTATGATGGGAACAATGAATGATGGATATTGTAGAGACACAGACTCTATTATTGCAGGTGGGAAATAGACTACAATGCCCACATTGCCACTGTGCTACCAAGGTGCATTTTGCCATGCATAGCCTGCTGGGAGATATTATTTAAGGCTAGGTGAGGCCTTGTTCCGGTCTCTGGGGATGCCATCTCTCAACAGGCAAGAGGCCTTTAGTGAGTGTGCTAGGCCAGAGAAGCCTGGGCCTAAAGTTGCAGAGACCGGATCGCCTGCCTGAGGGATCCTTGCCACAGCTTTGCTGATCGGACCAGAGAGAGGAACCGACCTCCACTCCACAGCATCCAGAGTCACCTATCCATCGGCACCTTGTGAGTGGCTGCGCAGAGGATAAGAGACCACAAGCTACGGAGAGACTGAGAACCAAGAGGGTCCAGACGGAGCATACCGGCGAGGCAAGGCCTCATTTGGTAAGAGGGCACCTGCCCACCAACATAACTAACTGTGTTGCAGGAAGATGACTTTATAGTTTCACTTACACTTTCTGGAAGTTGCTGTGCCACAAGTAGGGACACATTGCACCCAGGAGTGACATAGTGCTTTGAAGTAGCAGTACCTTTTTGCCATTACATATTTAAAGGGTTTGTTCCGTTCTTCATATACCTTGTTGGATTATAAATACTCAAGTGCACCAACAAAAGCTAGCAGAAGACTACTTGAACTTGAAGGAACAATCATTAATTCAGTTTGTTGCTTAAAGTTGACGCAACACGAAACGTGTCAGAGAAACTGCTCGCTGGAGGGAGCCAAAGAGCTTACATATGTGTAATTTAAATGCTTGTATTCACTTATATTGTCATTCTGCTATTTCAGTGAGCTGGGTGGGACCTGGTGGAGAGATACCCCACTGCTGGCTTCATGTCATTGGGGGATTCCTCCACTGTGTACTTACTCAGGTTTGACCTCAGGTTGTGTTGACTAGGTCTTTTTGTACAGCCTAATTCTGTTCTATTTTCTTCACCAATTAAACATCTCATCCTTGGTTAAACTACATCTTGTGTGGGACTCTGTCTGTTGCTGTTGTGGGAAGGTGACCAGCACCAAGGTAACAGTATTCAATTGCATATATATATATATATATATATATATATATATATGTATGTAGCGCCTGGTTACTTCAAAGTACCGGTGCTATTTAAATTTAGAGGGAGATCAGAGTGTTAGTTAAACTCTGATCTGGTTAATGTGTTCAAATTGGGTCTCTGTCTCAGCTTGGCTGTGCTGTGGGCTCATTCTGTTGTTGCTGGGGTGCTCTTCCCACCCCAGGACAGTAGATGGCAGCAGTGGAGTCAAGGTTTGGGTGCTCTTTCCCAGCAGCCATTCGGGAGGGTTGGGCCTTGCTGTGCATGCTGGGGGTGGGTATTTATGGGGCAGACGCCATTGGTTCTGGGACTTCTTCGTCCAGTGTGGCACCCCCCTTTAGGGTGACCACATCACGGCGCCCCAGCGTCATGGCCTACCTGGCCGGGGAGTGCATGCCACGCGGTGTTCCTGGTTCCGGGACCATGTTGGTCCAGAACATTTGAGCAGCAGCGGGGACCCAGTGATCGACTGAGTTCCCACTTTTGAGGATCCCAAGCGGTATAGCTGTTCGGTGGGGAGTGTCTGAGGAGCGCCAATGAGAGGCTGGTGGTCCAAAAGGATTTCGACAAACCATTGGGGATCAAGGTACCTGAACACTGAAGGATTGATCACCTGTCAGTCGGTACCTGGGTGACGTTAAGAAGGATATCTAGGCGTAATTCTACCAAGGAGCCATACTCGGGCTGCCAGGTCAGTGAGAGAGGCCTGTCCAGGTACGCTACACTCACTCAGGTAAGAGTGGTACGGAAAGTGTTACATATGGGAGCAGGACTGTTCCAAATACTACGCCTGAATCTGCTGTACTCCTTCTTCTTAAACTCTCTATCCTTTCATCACCAGTTCATTGTTTTTACCCGGCTGGGTAATAAAGAGCACAGAAAAGACACTTGTTGCGGACATTCCTTTACTATTGCTATATGCACCGTTCACCCCTAGGAATTCGGAAGAGCCACGAGGTAAATGTGCCACCCAAAACAAACCAGCAGTTCCTCCGGGGGTAGTGATACATATATATATATATATATATATATATATATATATATATATATATATAGTACCGTATGGTATCATTGTGGTTCCCTACTGCCAGTGGGTTCCACAATCATATTATTGTCCAGTTGTGTCAAGGGAGGGTTCGAGCCAAACTTCTGGGGTTGATAGGCAGAGTGTAGACCCAAATTTAAACCAGCAGCTCCTACGGGGGGTATCGCTACACGAGTTTAAAAAAACAAAAATCAGGATCGGTTTTAGTGTTTCAGGGGTTTATTTTTGATTAACAAAGAGTTACAATTCCTGCTTACTAATTCTAAAGCTCACTAACCCTTAGCAGCCTATCAGAACCCATGGTATACTGGCCTGACGCGGGCAGAGTGAAGAATATTTAGGTCATTCAAACATGCAGCTTGCAGGCACCTTCCCTATAGCCCACTGAGTATTTCCCTGTATATATCTTCAGCAGGCATTGGTCCATTGGTGTTATGCAGGGAAGGTGTTATGCAGGGAAGGTGCCCATGGCAATTAACAAGAGGGGGGTCAGGAGTCAATGGGGCAGGATTTGGACAATGATTAAAAGATGGTGTGTAGGTGTTTTTATTCAGGTCCCCTAGAGTTTTCCTTATCTGTAGAGTTTTGTAATGGCTTTGGCTGAGCTTTTATCTATTTAATTGCTGCATGGCTCACTTATCAGAGCTACCACCAGCTCTTTTGAATTGTCAAACGTCTGAAAGGATGCAATTACAGTTTATTCAGGGGGTAGGGCTGTAATAGATTAATTTCCTACTGGGAAACGATATGCCAAAATTATCTAAATAGATACATTAATTAAAGACATCACAAATAAAACATTTTATTTCATGATGCTGTAGAGTGGAGATTGGCTTGATGCACCTACCTGTGATCAGGATTGCCTGTGTGAACCGACAGATAAGCAATCTTTTTTAAAAAAAAATTGCTTTATACTTAGTACATAGGCATAGGCATGAATGCATACAGTATAGTTATGCGCATGTGTATGTGTTTAGCAGACATCTCCCACTGAGTGTGATTTGGCAGTAATGGAAGTTGAGGTCCCTAGATGGCCTGTCTTCTGATCCTGGTAAGTGAGGTTGAGCTAAAGAAGGTGATGTGCAGTAAATTTAAGCCAAATAGGATGCTTTTTTGGTGGATTTGAATTAAAGAGGTATTTGCACAATGATCTGAGCTAGGGAGAATACTGCACAACAAATCTAGGCTAAAGAAAGTGCAGCACAGTAAATGTAGGCTAAAGAATGTGATGCACAGTGAACTGGGATAAAGAGGATGATGTGTAATGAATTTATGCCAAAGAAGAGCTAAACATTGAATTTGAGCTGAACCACTTCAGCTCCAGGAGATTTAACCCCCTTCCTTACCAGGCCCTTTTTTGCGATACAGCACTGAATTATTTTAACTGGCAATTGCGTGGTTGTGCGACATTGTACCCAAATAAAATTTTTATCATTTTTTTCCCCACAAATAGAGCTTTTATTTTAGTGGTATTTGATCACCACTGCATTTTTTTTTTTTTTGCGCAATAAACAAAATAGACAATTTTTGAAAAAACAATATTTTTTACTTTCTGCTATAAAACATATCCAATAAAAAAAAAACGTACAAAAACTAATTTCTTCATCAATTAAGGTCAATATGTATTTTACTACAAATTTTTGGTCTAAAAAATCCCAATAAGCGTATATATGTATGGGTTTATGGGAGTTTATGGGAGGTCACTAAGCGGTTAAAGAGGCCCTTCACTGTATCTGAGCACCACAAACAAAAAACACAATTTAATTGGTTTTAATTTTTAAAGTAAACTTCACCATCAATCCATGTTTGCAAGCTTTATTTTGTTGAGAAAAACACCCCCTAGCATTTCTGTCCATCTTGAGTAAGGGCAAATGATCCATGTAGCATTTACCTCCTGAAATCCATCTGCCCTTAGCTGGGCAGGAGAGCGCGCTTAGCTGAGAAAACCCCTCCTCCCCTCCTCTTAAAGACTCCTTGGATATATGACATAATTTGCCTTGGCAAGAAACCAGGAAGTAACTGAGGAAATGTAAAAAATACTAATTTAAAATGTGTAAATATGATATTGTTTCCTATCCATTTACTAGTGCTAGCAGCATGAGTATTAAAAATAATCAACGTTGATTGGAGAGTGACGTTCCAATTTAGGAAGGTTCAGCTGGGATAAGGATTTCGATTAAGTAAAAGTTTGTGTTTAAAAATCTCCAATTACTATTTTTATTTGTTAAAGTGCAACTTAAAGATTAATGAGCAAACCAATTGTTTATGGCCCATGATTGGACTTGAGTTTGACATGCATGATTTAGATTAATCGCATTTGCTTTTCCATGTGCTTGTCTGCAGATGCAGTCTAGTTGGGGTTTTCCATTATGTTAAATGCATTGATCCAGGTTGGAACAATGCAAGTTCGTATACGCCATAACCTGTAGTGTATTTAGGTTTTGTGCTGCCCTAGGCCTGACTAAACTTGTGCACCCTTAATTTAAATATGACCCACCCCTTTCTGTCAAGGCCACACCCCTTTCTGTTAAAGACCCGCCCTGAAATTTTCGAGTGGGGACATGGGCTGGGGGGGGGGGGGGCAATGGATCCCCTTAACTTGCATAGATTTCCTCTCACTTCCTGTTTGGCTATGGGGCAGGAAGTGAAGGGAAATCTCTGCAATGGGACAGGGATGGTAAAAAATAAACTCTATTCAAAATGAAAAAAAAAAGTGTTGCCTATAGTTCTAATTTAAGCGCAAATTTCTGATAAGTTTCTGGATAGGACTAAGAATATATAACCATGCCAATGGTGCAGCAGAAAACATATAGCACAGTGAGGAAGGTTTGTGTTCCAGGATCAAAACTGACCCCCCCCCCCCACAGTTGCGGAGAGCCGGCCGCCAGCATACTGGAAGCAGTGCGGCTGCTTTATGGGGGAGCTAGACTAATTTGCCTCTTAGCCCAGTCCATCCCAAAAGACTGGCGCTACACTAACAGTGCGCAAGCCGGCGGGACTCTTTCCGTGCTGCCCCCCTGCAAAGTGCTGCCATAGGCCTGGGCCTTGTTGGCCTAGGCCAGGATACAGCGTTGGCCATAACTATGGCATTCCTGTGGAAGCAGGAAATCACTGTAGTAATTTCTGCTATCCGCTATCTTCTGGGCAGAGTACCTGACCTACTGCATCATGAACACAAGAGATTTGTCTTGATATTTTAGGCACCGAGGGCCAGATTCATAAAGAAGATACGCCATCGTATCTCCGAATCCGGCCGGTCGTATCTATGCACCTGATTCATAGAATCAGGTTACGCATAGATCTCCCTAAGATCCGACAGGTGTAAATGACTCGGATCTTAGGCTGCAATTCTAGGCCGGCCGCTAGGTGGCGATTCCATTGCCGTCGGCGTAGAATATGCAAATGAGTCGTACGCTTGCCCGTCGCAGTAAATTTACACTGTTTGCGTACAAGATATGCGGCGTAAAGATAAACATGCCCCCTAGGTGGCTTAGCCAATGTTAAGTACGGCCGTCGTTCCCGCGTCGAAATTTGAAAATTTACATTGTTTGCGCAAGTCGTCCGTGAATGCCCCTGGACGCCATTTACGTTAACGTCGAAACCAATGACGTCCTTGCGATGTCATTTAGCGCAATGCACGTAGGGAAATTTTAGGGACGGCGCATGTGCAGTACGATCGGCTCGGGAACGTGCCTAATTTAAATGATCCACGCCCCCTACCCGGATCATTTGAATTAGGCGGGCTTGCGCCGGGCGGATTTACGCTACGCCGCTGCAACTTTACAGGCAAGTGCTTTGTGAATCAAGCACTTGCCCATAAAACTTGCGGCGGTGTAACGTAAATGTGATACGTTACGCTGCCGCGATTCTACCTGAATCTGGCCCCATATACACATCTTTTAAAATGGGATGCTTGAAATATTTTTCATGCCCACTAAAAATGTACCGATGCCCACAGCAATAAGAGAGTACTGTGCTGGGACAAAACAAAGCTACTTATGTACTAAAGACATTTACTCTATATAAAATTAATGTTGTAATCAGCTCACCTTTTTACAGATATATGATTTAAAATATAATTAAAACATATCCTCAGTGATTTTTGGATCAATTTCGGTATTAATACATTTTGGTTTTCTCCACTCATAGATGTTCTGTATGTGTAAACAGGCACTTCAATCAATAGTGTGTTATCTTCTGCTCATATTTCAGTCTTAGCCAGGGGTCATCCAGTTACATTATTGGTTCTTTCTTGCTTACTGGCTTGTAAGGAGGAAATGTGTCTTATGCAAACTTATCATGTGCCAGCTTTCACTATGTAGAAGGTCGTTAATGATTTTGAATTTTTTTTTTATGTTAACCTGCCTTGAGTTACTAGAGCTAATTTTGGAAAGATGTTTGTCCCAAATCTCGGCATCTAGTTAGGGTGCTCCATGAACTTTTGCATGCTGTCCCTTAAGGTATATTTCCTCCTAAACAGTTGAGATGGCACTTATCTTGCAATAAAGTTTTATGAATGGCTGTTTGAAATCATTATAACTTCCAGTTACAAGACACCAAGTACATTTTTAGTTCCTTCAACTAGAACTATATGGTGCTACCTGTTCAAAATTAAGGGGACAGACACCATGCTTATAGGCCCTTGGAGGGTACTGTCCCCATTCACTTTGAGCTGTCCAGGTTTTCATGCATGCACATGCAACTGCTATTTGGGCAAGTTATCTGCAAAGTGTTGCAGAATGCTCCATAAATTTGTTAATAGTGATGGGCCGAACACCCCCTGGTTTGGTTCGTACCAGGACTCATGAACAGGGAAAAAGTTCAGACCTGAGCTGCAAACCCTATTAAAGTCTATGGGACCTGAACTAGAAAAATCAAAAGTCCCCATTTTGAAGGCTTATGGCCATAAAAAGGGTATCGGGGGCCCGAGTACTGCCCTAGGGGACATGTATCAATGCAATTTTTTTTTTAAATATCGCTTTTAAAAGAGCAGTGATTTTAATTATGCTTAAAGTGAAACAATGAAAATGAAAAATTTCTTTAACCACTTGCTGACCAGCCGCCGTCGTTATACGGGCGGCAGGTCGGCTCTCCTGTGCGAATCGCCGTAGCTGTAATGCAGCTCAGGCAGTCACAATTTGCGGACGAATGCTGGCGACCCGCAAACGCCTAGTACAGAGGCAGAATGGGGATCTGCCAGTGTAACCAAGCCAGTGTCTACTGTTCCCAGTACCAGTGTCTACTGTTCCCAGTGATTGGGAACAGTGATCTTTGTCATGTCCATCCCCCCTACAGTTAGAACACACATAGGAAACACAGTTAACACCTTGATCGCCCCAAGTGTTAACCCCTTCCCTGCCAGTGTAATTTTTACATTGATCAGTGCATTTTTATATGTAATAATGTCACTGGTCCCCAAAAAGTGTCATTTGGGGTCAGATCTGTCCGCCGCAATGTCGCAGTCGTGCAAAAAATTGCAGATCGCTGCCATTACTAGTAAAAACAATAAAAAAAAAATAAAAGTCCCTAAATCTATCCCATATTTTGTAAACAAAAAATGTTTTGCGCAAACCAATCAATATACGCCTATTGCAATTAAAAAAAAAAAAATGTATAAGAATATATATCAACCTAAACTGATGAATACAGTAAATGTTTTTTTATATTTTTTGGGGGATATGTAGATATGTAGAGGTGATCAAATACCACCAAAAGAAAATTAGTTGTGGGAAAATAAGGACATCAAATTTTTTTGGGTACAACGTCACACAACCACGCAATTGTCAGTTAAAGCAATGCAGTGCCGTATTGCAAAAAAAGGCCTGGTCCTTAAGGGGGCAAATCCTTCCGGTCCTTAAGCAGTTAAACATAGTGCATGGGGGGGTCCCCTTAGTCTGCCTGTAAAGTGACGCATCTTTGCCGTGTTTAGAACCTGCTGCAGCAAGACTGACATATAGCCCTGGTTCACACTGATGCTACTTTGAAATTGTGCTACTTTACTTGAAGTAGCGCGATTTCAAAGAAGCAAGGTAAACACAATTTCGGGTGCTACTTGATAGACATTTGTGTGGCTTCATACACAGATGTCTATAGAAATCGCACCTCAAATCGGCAAAAGTAGTACAGGAACTACTTTTGCAAATCGGTGCGGCGCCGCAAAATCGGTGTCGCACCGATTGGAACAGTGCCATTGCCGCCAATAGGCTGCGACTTGTCATGCGATTTGATCTCTCAAATCGCATGACAAATCGCTCCAATGTGAACCTAGGCTTAGAAAGAAAAAAAATGACATTTTAATCGATTTTCCTGAATGCAAGCTATTGCCAGCGAAAAAAAAAATATGAAAAAAAAAAAACGGTGTGAGGTTCTCCTTAGAATCCGTTCCAGACCCAAAGGGCCTGGTATGCATGTTAAATTAATTGAGTTAACCTTACAAGATGACGTTAATGAAGAAAGAAGAAATTGGCAGCTGGGAGCTGGACTTACCTTCCAGCTTTCAGGAGGACATAAGTGATTGTGACAGGTTTTCTACATTGTCAAATCCACTTCTGCTCCTATCAATGGCCTGTTAGCAGAGCTAGGGCATCCTTTCATGGGACATGAGAAGGAACAATTAAACTTTATACAGTACCAGAAAATGCTATAATAAAGCCCACTTCCAGGCAAAGCTCTTCCCCCCTTCCTCTTATTCATGCCCTAGTTATTACAGAAAAAAATGAACATCTGAAGCCTTAAGTCTGGTGCACACAATGAGAATATCAGATGAATGATCGTCCATTTTTTTTGCATGCTAGTCTCATATCGAAAATAAAAGTTACGAACATTTTCATACAATAGAATAAAAATTCGGAAGTGATGTAAGGTATCGTATTGTATTGTACTTTCGGATGATAACTATACTGATTAAATGAAAATCGTCCGATCTTGTATCGTCCAAGAAAAAAATTTGGTGCTTGTCCCATCGGATAATTTTACATGAATTGTCGTGATCGGTTCTCGAAAGCTGTGTACTAACAATCAGATTTTTGTACGAACACTTCGAAAACTGTTATTTTTAAAACGATTTAGCCTTTAGTTATACTCACCTAAATCCACCATCTGTGTTTCTTAACACCATAACACCCAAGAATGATGGCCACTGAATCCAGTTTTCTAGTCTGTGCACATGTTGTCCTGTCTCCTCTTTGTGACATCTTGTCCCTGCAGTCTTCTGGATCCTGGGAGGAATTGAACACTGGTCAGCCAATTAGAAGTGACGTAGCTACACAAAAAAATAACCTTTCTGCTTTGCAATGAAAAGAGTAGACTCCTTACCCAGTGTGTTAAGTGGTCATGGATTTAGTTAAATTAATGGGAAATTAGATAAGTAAAAAAAATAAAATCTAACTCAGTGATTGTTAATTAGTTTGTTTTAGGTTATTTCATGTAAAAAAAAAAAAAAAAAAAAAAAAAATAAAAGAAGTAATCATTCAGTAGTAGACAATCACAAAACAACTAGTTACAAGAGAAGACAAGAAAAAAAACCTATAAAACTGCCAACTATGGCCAGATTCACAGAAACAGTACGCCGGAGTATCTGCTGATACTCCGGCGTACTTTCAAATTTGCCGCGTCGTATCTTTATTTGGAATTCTCAAACAAAGATACAACGGCATTTGGCTAAGATCCGACAGGCGTACGGCTTCGTACGCCTTCGGATCGTAGGATGCAATACTTCGGCGCCCGCTGGGTGGAGTTTGCGTCGTTTTCCGCGTCGGGTATGCTAATTAGCTGTTTACGGCGATCCACGAAGGTACGCGCGTTCGTCGCATTCTCTTACGTCGTCGCTAGTCGGCTTTTCCCGTCGCAAAGTTACGGCTGCTATTTAGGTGGTGTAAAAATGGCCGTCGTTCCCGCGTCTAATTTCAATTTTTTTTTTGTGTAAGTCGTCCGGGAATACAAAAGGACGTAACGCACGTCGCCGTTCAAAACATTACGTCGGGTCATTTCGCGCAAAGCACGGCGGGAAATTACAAAACAGAGCATGCGCAGTACGTTCGGCGCGGGAACGCGCCTAATTTAAATGGTACATGCCCCATTTGAATTAGGCGGGCTTGCGCCGAGCGCATTTACGCTACGCCGCCGCAAGTTTACAGGCAAGTGCTTTGTGAATCAAGCACTTGCGCTGAAAACTTGCGGCGGTGTAACGTAAATGACATACGTTACGCCGCTGCACAGCTACGTGAATCTGGCCCTATATTGTTTACAGGGAAGGTTAACAGAGGGCAAAGGGGAGAGGAGATTTGTATCTAAATAACATTTAATTAAACAAGCGATTAAATATATTTTATTTAGTTTACATTTTTCTTACTAATAAATTATCTTTTTCTCAGAATGTCTCAGCATAGGTTTCAGTGTTGCCACATCTTTGCTTTCCTGTGTTGCTCTGTGTTCCATTGTCATGTTTTTTTTAATGAATCAACAAAACTACATGCACTAGATGTATTTTTTCAGACCTGAAAAAAAGCAAATACTTGGTAGGTCTTGTTTGTTTTTAGTTTTGTTATTTGATCTGTTCTAACGATAGTGTAATTTAGTAAAAAAAAAAGCTTTATTTCACCAGTACTAAAATGTAATCTCCACTTTAATAATTTTTTTTATGTCATGTACAAGGTTATAAGTTTGGTAGTGAGGCTGGTCCCCTGAAGTTTTGAAAAGTTACCAATGCCTAATTGTTTAAAATGTAAAAAAAAAAAAAAGATTTAATATTCAGTTATAAGTAAGAAAGAGTCTACCTAGGTGGGCCAATTAATAATAAAAAAAAGTTGAGCCAAATATCTTAAATATTCTACAATGAGCTGCCTTTTTTTTCTAACAGAACAGTGCAATATCAGGGCTGATTGTAGTGGTTTCATAAAAATGTACTATTGCTGTTAAATTGCAGGCACACTTCAAATTTATTAATATGTTAAGAATTTTACTGACTCACGCTGCAGGTTTATTGCTCAGCATAAATCTATGTATAACTTAGTTTTCAAATTATTATTATTATTATTATTTTCTTATTTTTTTTTATTTGCTTTCCTTTTATTGTGAATATATACAATTTTTATAATTGTTTTCATTTTTTGAGTATCATTATATGTATAAAATATTGCTAGAAACTTTTAACTGGACTTATGTTTTAATGGGAACAAATAACTTATTTTAGGAAAGAAAACAATGGCAGAAAAATTATTAAATCTCATGATCCATTATGTTTGACCATGCACAGAGATTAAATAACATTTTTGTTGAAAGACAAAAGCAAAGGTCTTGGTGCCAAGAGGAAATGATCTCTCAGAAAGGAAATGATACGTTGAATAGCTGCAGTTGTACTTTCACCTTTGGGAACTTGGTTTAAAGCCATCGTTGGTCTACTTGACAAGTAAAAGAATCCATTGAGAGTGAAAACTACTGTGGGACTGCTGTGGTATTAGCTCATATCCTAAAGGGTAACTAGACACATGAAGAAATGTCCAGCACAGACACTATGTGCTGATGTCTATAAATATACTATGTGCTTCAGCAGGCTCTGCGCTTGATTGCTTACCACTTGCTTTTTTTTTATGTATTCTGTATATTTTATGGCTGTATTAAGAGAGCTAAATATGATATATTACCCTTTGAAGGAACCAAACAGAGCCAGACTTGCAAGGTTACATTTAAAGCAAGTAGGCTTGATGTACTGCTTAGAATTTTTATTTCATATTAGTTGTGCAAACATAGCATGCAGTCTTGTTCCTTTTACCGCAATCCACTGTAGAAATGAGAATGAAAAGTGGTTTTGATTGTCTGAGCCAATATGTTAATTTATACCCTGATGAATTATACAGAACACTAAGTTCCTGGCTTCACATTTTTATTTTGAACAGCTCCGCCCACTTTTGGTTCCTGTTCCCCCCCCCCCCCCCCTCTTCCCCGTTCGCAACATTTCCTGATCCCTAACTTAGGAAATGTGATGGATGGAGATGGAAATTGTGCAGAGGGAGGCTAAGGTTTTAATTTTTTTTTTCTAGAGGCTTATAGTGTGATGTTTCAATATCTTGTAAGGTAGACATTCACAAATATACTTTTTTTCAGATCTGTTAATTTTGGTTAGGTACTGAGAACATCTGAATATTACATAAATATGTATGTTCCAGTGCTATGTAAAAGTATATCCTTCAAGAGGCTTTGATGCTAAAAAATAAATAAAAAACAAAAAGGTACTGTAAAAGAAGAAGGGACGTTATACTTACATGTGTTAACATCTGTTTGTACAACTTTCACTCTATATGAGAGCAAAATCGGCTGAAGTATCTTCCAGGTGTGTGAGATACCTATGTCCCCTTCCATAATATGTGGTTACTCCCACTGTCCACCCCATGACTATACAACTCGGTAGTGATGTAGGCTATATGCATGGGGTCCCCTGTGTGATGGCAAAAGAGGCGTGGTCACCCAGTGATGTCACAGGTGACCCAGCCCCCCCATGTTTAGTTACCAGCAGGGGAGAAGCAACTGTCATTCAGTGTGTGTCTGTCAATGGGAGTGGTTGTATTCAGCAGGCAGCAGGATTTTTTTTCTTTGTGCAGGTCAGCCCCTGGCATTTATCGTGATTGATTTTGGGTCTAGTTCAGGTGACATTTATTGTTTGGGGTTTGAATTAAGGATTTGTCAAAAACAGTTTTTTTTCACTTTGACATTTTTTTGAGTGAATGAGTAGGGGTACTATATCTTGAATTTAAATTGTCTGCCTGCCTGTGTTTCCTGCAGAAAAAGGTGCATTCACCTTTTTCATTTTGACCATGCCATTTCCCTGCAGTTCCCACACCTGCAAACGCACCATGTTTTTACATGCCTGGAGGTTTCTCCCAGCAGCGCATTTTCACTGTAATTGGTTGCAGGTGCGGGAATCACTGTGATTCCCACACCCACAGCCACACATATAGGTATAAACCGAGCCTAAGGGAGACCCCTATGCAAACAACATTGAGACAATACAGACAAATTGTACAAACAAAATCACATTAACCACTTTACTACCGCCCGCCGTCAATTGACGGCGGCACGAAAATGCTCTAGTTCTGGGAGGACGTCATATGACGTCCTCGCCTTTCCGAGCCACTAGGGGGGCGCACGTGCCGCGTTACTGGGAACCCGATGCGCATGCCCGGCGGCCGCAATGTCCGCCAGGCAGCCCGCAATTGCCCAGTAACTGAGCAGGACCATGGATTTCTATGTGTAAACACAGAGATCCACATCCTGTCAGGGAGAGGAGACCAATGCTGTGTCCCTTGTACATAGGGACACAGATCGGTCACCTCCCCCAGTCTGTCCCCTCCCCCTACAGTTAGAATCACTCACTAGGGTACACATTTAACCCCTTGATCGCCCCCTAGTGGTTAACCCCTTCCCTGTGGGTCACGATAAAAATCACTGATCGCCGCCATTACTAGTAAAATAAAAAAAAATGCTATAAATCTATCCCCTATTTTATAGCCGCTATAACTTTTTCACAAAGCAATCAATATACGCTGTGAGGATGGGACCCTGTGCTGTGGGAGAAATGGCTGCTTTACGCCAAAACCTGTAGAGAAACACACGTTAATGGGTCAGCTGTGTTTTGGGCTTTTTAAGGCTGACCTAAACAGCATTCAGGGCCCCACCCCACAGACAGGAGGTCTGTGCCTCCCAAAAGCTCTGTGAGAGAAGACAGAGTGGATGCATCTCTGCAGGAGGCAGAGGTGATTACTGTTGGAGCAGCAAGAGATAAGCTAGGTGTGTGCTTAGCTGCAACAGGACGTAAGCTAGACGTGTGCTTATGTCTAAGAAGCTGGTAGTTCTGAGGAGCAGAACTTGGGGCCTAAGCTAAAGGCCTGAACAGCCGGATGGCAAATGTGAAAGCCGGGAGGCTGAATTGTTGATGTATTTCCAAGATACAGGAATAATGAAAACCCCCTGCGAGGGCTACTTTTGTTTTCTTTGAACTTTACTTTTAAATAAAAGTGGGCTACCAGCCCTTAAAAACTCAGTATTGGATTGGCGTCTCACTGAAAAACACATCTACCCTTGGAGTCTGATCCCCCAATCTCACAACGCTTATTGCGATTTTTTTGCGCTGAGAAACCGGCCGTGTGTACACAAGAGAAGCAATCGAGCAGGTTCTCGGTTTTCCCAGCGGACTTTTGACCACCAGGAAAACCGATTGTGTGTAGGCATTAGATCTTCAATGGATTTAAGTATACAGTTTTCATATAGCTTAAGGTTATTTAGTTAGTCTTTACGTCTACTTTCACATACAAATTTAGCACAGACAACACCCCCAAATCTAATCAGTCAAGGTGCTTATGGGGCAGCACAGTGGTTAACACTTCTGCCTAGCAGCACTAGGGTCATTTGTTGAATCCCAACCATGGTACTAGATGCAAACTCCAGGCAGCTAGTTCTCCCTGTGCATGCATAGGTTTGCTTCAGGTACTCTGGTTTCCTCCCACCCGCCAAAGACATGCTGGAAGATTAATTGTTTCCTGTCTAACTTGGCCCCAGTATTTGTATGTATGATTGTGAGTTAAGGGCCTTAGATTGTAAGCTCCTTGAGGGCAGGGACTGATGTGAATGTACAATATATATGTAAAGCACTGTGTAAATTGATGGCACTATATAAGTACATGTAATAAATAATTAAATGTATTCCTTAATTCAAGTCATACTTATGGTATTTCGAGCATTTAGCTTTAGATAATATTTACACATGAAGCAAAACTTAAGCTAAACTTTGTTTTCTTTTCTTTTTTTGAAAGAGCAGAGAAGGATTAGAGCCCCTGTCACATTTTTTATTGCTGGCTGTGATAAGAAATACCTGCAATAGGAACACAGCCATGACCTTCCTGTCCCAGTGACAGCTATATTTTGATCTTTCCAGAGGGTCAAACAGAACTAAAACCCAGCTAAAATGTTTACTTTTGTACACCCTTTCCAAAGTTTAAAACAATTGATGCTTTAAAGTTGTGCTTTATGCAGTAACCAAAATGTTATCAACACAGAACAAAAAAAAAAATTCAATAGTAAGCAGAGTGGATAAAAAACTGTTGACTTACAGAGCCCACAAACTTAATAAACCTGACACCTAGCTTAATTGTGCAATGCAAGGATCTCATCTGCCAAGTCATTTATGAATTATTCATTTCCAAGCCATTTATGTTGCACACAAGGGAAAACATTGCAACCTTTCAGGACTGTAAATGACAATATCGTTAAAAATTGTGCTGCATTTGTCAAACCACAGTGAAAAGCATAGCATGTTTAATAGAAAGCTAGTTTTAGATTAAAAGTTGAAACTTTAAAAAGGTATAAAGTAAGGCAGGACTATATACGAAACCATTTGATACTTGCATTATTTTTCATTATGCAACAAATTAGAGAATGACCCAAAAGACAAAATAGATTTTAAAACAGTGCATGTGGAATGTCACATACTATATACTGGGTTATGTAATTAAAGGGTAGGTAGAAGTAGAAGTTCAGGAATTTCTGATCAGACAGACTTTTTCCATCGTAAATTCCGACCGGAGTAATTCCATCGGAAATTCAGATAAATTCCATCTGAGTTTACATAGAGAACATGTTCTTTTTTACTCCAATGGAATTCCGTCTGAGTTTTGATGTAAATTTGGTCAGACAAAGGTCTGATTGTGTGTGTACAGGGCATAAGAGAATGCAGCTTCTTCAGAAGACCCATCTACCTGACTGCTATCAGAGTGTCAGAGTTCTTTTGGGGTAGTGCTTTGTCCGGTGGCCTTGTATCCCACCAGCTGGTCACCTGTGTTACCAAAGCTACCCTGGGGGGTGCACATTGTTTTTAGGGTAATTGAAAGTAGCTGTGTTCTGTGCTGGTTTACAGAAGTAATGATTCTCAGCTGAGCCCTCAGTTTTTTTAGAGTCTGTGCTATGCTGTGAGTCTAGAGCATATGCTATGCATCCACATGTTAGGCTGACTGAGCCATGGCGACATTGCTGTGAATGTTCCATGTTTGAGCAGCTTTCATAATCTGTCTAAATTATTCTGCAGGGTATTATTGCTCTTTTACACCTGTTTACATGACTGATTCTAACTGTGCACCTGTTTAGGTAATATTCACATAATAAACTCTATCCAAAGTATTGGATTATTATATAAATACCAAAAATGTGTCTTGTACATATTAGTGCTTTTACATTTTGCATCACTTGAGTTCACCGTGTACAAGCTAACTTATCTTATGCTGTGGAATGATCATTTTAAATTTAAGGATGTGGTTAACATTACATTACCTATTTTGGAATCCTTGGATCTGCTGTATACAGTTTTTCTCTGTTGTGTTTTGTGAAATATATTATGCTTAGGCACAAGGGGTATGTAATTCTATTGTAGGGCCATCATAGATCAAAGAACCCCCTAAATGCACAGTACTTGGACTTTAGGAAACAAATAGCGTTGCCAAACTGTGTGTATGTTAAATATTATATTTCCATAATCGCTTTACACTTGGGAAACACCTGCTTAATAAATTGCAGTCATTTTTGCAAATGTTTTGAAATCCGGTACTCATACCAGCTATTAATTTAAACATTATTTTAATGGATATGCCTTTCTGAAAGGTAAATTATCCATGAAATGTAATTTACTTTTGACAGCAGAAGTTCCAAATGTTTATTAACAAATTACTGTTTCGGACTTGAAAAACAGGATAATTTTTTTCCAAGTATGTCTGCCGATACACCCAATATATTTAATGTACTTAACACGGAAATTATCCAGACAGAGTTAAGAAATGCTAAAAGATGTAGACTCTTAAGTCCCTATCCTTAAGATCACTGTAAACTACAATACAGACCAACATAATCAGAAATGTATTTTTCCTATGATATGAGATTTTTTAGTTTAGTTTTTTTGTAAACAGTAAATACCTTTTAGACTGTCTAAAATGTCTTCTTATTTGCTGGGTTGATTTGCTAAAGTGAAGTTCAATGTAATCAATCATGTACAAAATAAAATCCTGTTTTATAAATTTTAATGCACATGAATGGGTATTTCTAATGAACACAGCTATGCTTTGCAAACAAAAACTGTCTCTACTTATTTATTGAATCAAGCCTACAAGCCCCAAGCTAAACATGACTCACTTTAGTCCCATTACAAATCTAAATCAGATAATCAATTATGTCTCTGTGCATTAAAATATGTTAATCAAAGCCCAATCCCAGCCAAAAATGTGGTATTTTTGGATAAATTAAGGGAGAATTAGAAGATTTTTCAGTTTCAATGGTTTTTATTTGGTTTTAACAAATAGTGAACATGCAAACGTTACACCCATGCTGGAGCTAGCATTGAAGTTGGCTCACATGGAAGGCAAAAAAGGTGATACATGAACAGAAGAAACAAGAGATAACATAACAGCAACAAATAGGAGTATTAGTAGGCCCATGAGCACCGAGGGGTTCCCGAGAGGCTCCCTACAACTATAGGGTGTTCCCTGGGCCCTCCTGTCACGGAAGCATGAATCAGACGTACAACAATAGATACTGTATTTATTGGCGTATAACACTCACTTTTTTACCCTGAAAATAGAGGGTAAACTGTGCCTGCGTGTTATACGCAGGGGGCTGTGGAAAGTTTTTTTCCTGAAACTTCCCACTTAAAGTAAGGGTGCGTGTTATACGCCTGTGCGTGTTATATGCCGATAAATACGGTAAATGAAATAGGAAGGCTTTATTGAAAACCACACAACAAGGTAAAAGTCCAAACGGATGATCAAACAGTGCAGAGTCTTCCACCGGAGCCAGGGATCAGGAGCCAGAGGGATAGTCCGAACGAAGCCAGGGATCAGGAGCCAGAAGGGTAGTCCGAACGAAGCCAGGGAACAGGAACCAGAAGGGTTGTCCGTGGAAGCCGGGTCGGTAACCAGAAGCAGCAGCACAATCTCAGGAGCATGTGTATACAAGAGGACCAAGCAGGGAAATTAAGCAACAGACCTCCTATATATATGCAAGGCATCCAGCTCCTCCCAGTGGGAAGGAGGAGCCGCAGGGTGTGGTAAGTTATAAGAAGCCCAGAAACCAATATGGCCGCCAGCACATGTCAGATGAAAGAAGCCAGCAAGAGGTAAGACCATGACACCTCCATAATCCAAAATGTGGTGCAATATTTAGCCTAGATAGATCTAAATGGAAATGGAAATCAGAAGAAAGTTAAGCAGAAAGGTAAGGCTAGAGGGAAGGAGCTCACGCATAAACATAATAGGGACATATAAAAGAGAAAGAGGAGTCTAGGAGGGGGAGAGACTAGAAGATTAGAGACCGGCAGAAGGTGGGGGAGAGTTAAGGACTCAGGAGCATCGGAACTGTCTGTCAGAATTAGAAAAATTTTCAAGTCTGAAACACTCTATTTGCACATATAGGGAACTTTTCCTCATCATCTGTTATTTTAGACACCTGTTACCCTCAGGAAATCTCCTTCATGGGGACAAAGTCAGCACTACACTCTTGCTATGATTGTGATCTGGAGCGATCTGGAGCGTGAACAATTTGTACCTCCATCCCATAAAATCCACTTTACCAAAGAACCGAGAAATTGCCTGTGGGACTTTCACCAAGGTACATTAAATAAATCTTAAAGGGTCTTTTCCCCTTCATAACATAGTTAATGTCTACAAATTTACTGATATGCTATTCAGATTGACTTCAAACCTATAGCATAAGTACATGCATCTTGTAAGTTGTATGTGTACAATATACATTTCTGATTATACAAAATTACAAATAAAATACAGAGACCAAATGCATCATAAATCTCAATGAGTTTCCTTAATGTTCATTAACTTCATCAGACATGGATGCTACTGTCAAGGTGTAAATCAGCTTTAAATACCAATTAAATTATTAGACTTTCACATGACCTGGGGACTGTGGAAATAGGGTCTGTGGCACCAACTACAATAAACACAGGGGTAAGAAATGCTCTGGTGAACATTTCTTGTTTACAGCAGCTGAAAGTTACACCCAAAAACTTTTGCGATTGAAGCCATGATCCAAGGACAAAAATATGCTCTGTGATCCAGATCTTTTTCAGGTTTTAAATGTAATATTTTCACATATAGGGAACTTTTTCTCATTGTCTGCTTTTTCAATCTCACTCATGGAGACAAAGAAAGCACTACAATCTGGATAGAGGTTCCAAACCATTGCCAGCTTATCTTGTTTACTACTTGTTAGGCAGATGTTCCCCCAATTCATATGTAAGAAAAACGATTTCTAACTGGCAAGGCAGACAGTCGTATATATATATATGTTCCAACCCTAGTAGAATCAGGTCCAAACTAAAAAAGTCTTGTCTGCAGTAAGAGCAACAAAAAAAAAACCATTGACATACACAGTACAGATGAATGCAATATTTAAAAAATATATATATTTTTGTGTTGTTGTTGAAGGTAAAGAAATTACATTTCCAGGAAAAAGGTGCAGTAATAACTCTCTATAATCTGATAATGACCATGGAAATAAGGAACAACTGATACACAATAACTAACTTGACCACTTTGATAGTTACAGTGGTTGTAAACAAACAAGAGTTTTCCCATCGGAAAAAAAATGATGGTTTTCCCGACGGGATTCCGCTCAAGCTCACACCAAATTCTGACAGTCAAAAATGTGGTGACGTACAACACTACGACGAGCCGAGAACAATTACGTTCAATGCTTCCGAGCATGCGTCGACTTGATTCTGAGAATGCACTTTTTTTGAGCGTTGAAATTGCATACAGACAAACGGTTTTTCCGCTAGGATTTTTATCTGACGGGAGTTTTGTGGGAAAAAGTCCGATGGAGCATTTATGTGGTTGGGATTTCCAGCTAAAAGCTCTCATCTGAGTTTTTCCGACGGGAAAACCGGTCCTGTGTACAGGGCATTACATATACCCAGTGAAGTAACTGGCCTCAGGTAATACCTAGAGATAAAACAAATCCACCTACACAAGTTGTTTATGTTTCTCTTCAGTCTTCTTTTCTCTATATTCGTTCAAAGTTCAGAATTTATAAAGCTTGTGTGAGCAGTCAGAAAAAAGGGGGCAGAGAACTGAAATGATATGGCACAGCTCAGTGAGGAGAGCTCTGAAAGCTGATTGGAGAGAAGGGACACACATTCCTTCACACAGCACACAAGAACAGAGCTGAGGCTGTTAATTACAGACTGTGTGCTGGAGATCCCTTCAGTGTCACTTTTTTTCTCTTGGTGTCAGGAAAACTTGTCAGAAGTGACTCAGGCAGATAGCAGAGGAAAATGACACTTGGTGCTCTGGATTGAGACAAGTATACACTATAGAGGGATATGCTTTGTTCATATTTAATGTCTGAGGTTTACCACCAATGTAAAGTGTATCTATATGCGGGGGGCCATATGGTGCGCATTGTTGCAGACTTGAGCTACACCAGGTAATGAATGGGGTCACTAGGTATCCCCACGTGCAAGGCGATTAGGCCCTGCCCAAACAGAGGCAGTACATATGTGTGCTACCACATATATATGCACCTGTGTTTCTGCTGGGAGTGTGCATAAGGCCTCATGCACACTGGGCATTGAAAACTTTGGTGTTCGAGGCATTTGAGAATTTTTTTCCTTCCTCTAAATGCCCCTCTATGTTAGCCTATGTGTCCTTACACACATAAGCATTTACAGATGTTTAGAGGCAAGAGGTTAAACACTAGGTGCTTTTAGAACTTGAGCATTAATTAATTAATTAATTAATTAATTAATTAATTAATGGTTAGAATACATTTATATTCTGGCCAATGCAAAGAATGGATGCCAAAATGCTTGACGTACCTGATTAAATCTAAACATGCTTAATCATATTTTGAAAATGTGACTTTAGGCACATATTTAACACTGCTTTTCCATAGCTCCCAACTGTCCCAGATTTCGAGGGACTATCTCTGATTTGGAATAAAGTCCCTCTGTCCCTTCTTCCTCCTCATTTGTCCCTCATTTGGTATGTACTATATAGTTGTAAAAAAAAAAGCATTACGGTATTTATCTTTCAAAGAGTGTTTACAGTCCTAAACCTTTTATCCAGTTTCTAAATAGCTGCATTTGTAAATTTCAAAAGCCAATATAAAGGAAAATTAGTATTAAAAAAAAGCACTTGTGTGTTTAACCAATTATGTTTTTTTTGTATAATTATACAAAATAATGATTGGTTAAACCCACAAGTCTTTTTTTTTTTTTTTTTTTGTTACCACTACTATTCCTTTATATTGACTTTTGAAATTTACAAATGTAGCCATTTAGAAATTGGTCCTTTAAGGGGTGTGTGGCAGGGGGGCATGTTCTATGCCTAAATACTTTTGCTAATAAGTGTCCCTTTTTCCCATTACAGAAAGTTGGAAGGTATGCTTTCCTTCTGCAAGGAGAAAGGCATTCAGAAGAGCTGAGCAGACACCCAATGTGCATGAAGCTTTTAGAAGCATGTGAAGAGAAAAATATGAATCATTGTGGGTTCTCTAAGGGCCAGTTCACACCACATGCAGTCCAGTGCGTTTTTTAATGTATCAAAAACGCTTGGAAAGTAGGTTATATGATTTGCGGTGGCATAGTTCACACCAGTGCAGTCAGTTCCAGAGCTTTTCAGTTCCAGAAAAAAAGGTAGAGCATGATGCATTTTTTCTGCACTGGACTGTACTGGAAAGCAGTAAAACACATCAAAAACACTAGGAAATGCACTAGAACGCTTTAAAAGTGCACTGGACCCCATTAAAGTGGGGGAAAAAACAGGAGAAAAGAAGAAAAAAAGCACCTACAATGCATCAAAAATGCACCAAAAATGCACCGGAATGCATCAAAAACACGTTAAAAACACACATGAAGAAATGCATACGGAATGGATCTGGATTGCGTTTTTGCGGTGTAAACCGGCCCTAAAAGAGTAAAAAAATGACAGTATAAGCATCAATGACAGTGTTAGTACCAGTGTCTGTGTGCTTTGGATAGGATTGAAAAAAGAAAAATGTTCACAGTCAAGTTACTTAGAAGAAGAGGCTGCACAAGCAACTTTCACAGCCAAATTCCAGGATATGGGGGGGGGGGGGGAAATTAGGGGAGTTATGTTTTAATAAAAAAAAAAAAAACCTTAAAGTTTTGGATATAGTTGAGAGAGATTAGAACACCTGTCAGTTTTTATTGCTATCTGTGTCTCCATTAGGGAGAGTCTTCCTCTCTAGTTGCCCTGTTTACCATTATCATCAAAAGTGAAAGTAAAAGAAAATCTCAAATTTTTTAACTACTGTACTGTTAGAGGGGAAATCTTCCAATTGGGACACTAGTTCTGGTGATATTGGTGACACACCTGGATTCCCTCACTATGGAGGGATTTTCTCACTTCCTGTTTTGTCTATTGGACAGGAAGTGAAGGGAAATTCCTAAGGCCTCGTACACACGGGCAAACATGTCCGATGAAAACGGTCCGCGGACCGTTTTCATCGGACATGTCCGTTGGGAGATTTTGGTCTGATGGCTGTACACACCATCAAACCGAAATCCCCACGGACAGACAGCGCGGTGACGTGGCGGTGACGTTGACGCCGCCACGTCACCAAACCAGTAAGTAAAATACTTCCACGCATGCGTCGAATCCATTCGACGCATGTGGGAGATTTCTGTCCGCTGGTTAGGTGTACTAACCAGCGGACATGTTGGACAGACGGGTTTCCAGTCGACAAGTTTTAAAGCATGCTTTAAAACTTTTGTCTGCTGGAAACCTGTCTGCTAGGATGCACACACGGTCAGATCTGTCCGCTGACACTGGTCTGTGGACCAGTTTCAGCAGACATGTTCATTCGTGTGTACAAGGCCTAATGGTACACATATGACAAGAAACAAACAAACACAAAAAATGATGTGGGTTATAACCTTCCTTTACTCTATCAAAAAAAAAAAAAAGGTTTTGCCTTTAGTTACAGTTTAAGTTAATATTTCTTATTATGATTGCAGGAGATCAATCAGCATATTCAATGAGCATTGTCCTTCTTGTGTAAATTACTGCATTAGCTTTTACCGCTTGCGGTGTTTGTCTTCTCAACTTTTTTGATGACATGTGTTCAGTTGGACATTTGTTTAATTAAAGTATGGAACACTCACATTATTTTAAAAAAAGGTATGAAAAAATGCTGTAAATTAACAATGGAAATAGAAGTGTTAATAATACATTATTTATTAATTAACCTCCCTGGCGGTATGATTCTTTCAGAAAAAAGGTGCTGAAAGCGGTACCATTATTTGCAAGGAAATTTGGCGTTTTATACTGTAGGCCTGTAATTCTTAGGAATAACTCACTTAAATCTGACCAAACAAGAGTCTTGTAGGCATCCCGGGTATGACATTTTTTTAAAAACAAAATGATAAATTATAATATAATAAATAATTATAAATAATTATAACAAATAATAATATAATTATAATAAAAATTATTCAATAATGTAATCAACTCAAAATCACTGAAATTTGCTCAGTTGCAGAATTGTCGCTGTCATTACTTTTATTTTTATATGACGAATTTCCCCACAAATCGCTATCGCACAATTCTGCAAGTGATTATAATTTATTATCGCTTTTTTCTAGCTGCTCTAAAACCATTTTTGACATAAAGGGACACTTTTGGTTGCTATGGACAATCTACAGTTTGCAGGCAGAAAGAACAGTTTTTATTATATAAAAGGACATGTAGGGCACTGGGCAGACCACTAGGGACAAGGGGGGTGTGTATTTTTTACATACAGTACTGTAATTTATAAGATTACAGTATACTGTATGTAATGTGTTTGTTTACGTTTATGAATTTGGCGCCGTTCTCCGCTCCCGTGCGCCGTAACGTCGCAGGGAACAGAGATCGGCGGAGGACGCTGTGTGAATCGAGCGAGGTCCCGCTCGCTCACACAGCGCGGTGGCATCACTGGATCCAGGGACAAGGTAAGTAAACACTGTCTGTGGATCCAGCGAGGCGAGCCCGAGTCTGACTCGGGGTTACCGATCGCAGCACAGAAATCTAACCCCGAGTCAGACTCGGGAATACCGCCAGGGGGGTTAACAAAATGGATAGTAAATGAACAGAAGACAAATCCAAATCAAATCAATATTTGGTGTGACTACACTTTGCTTTCAAAACTGCATACATTCTTAAATTCTTCTAGGTACACTTGCACACAGTTTTAAAGGAAAACAGCAGGTAGGTATGTTTTTCCAAACATCTTGGAGAACTAACCACAGATTTTCTGTGGATGTAGACTGCCTCAGATCTTTCTGTCTGTTTGTGTAATCCCAGACAGACTCAATGATGTTGAGATCAGAGCTCTTTGGGGGGCAAACCATCACTTTTATGATTCCGTGTTCTTCTTTAAACTGAAGATAGTTCTTAATGACATTGGCTGCATGTTGGGGGTTGTTGTTCTGCTTCAGAATCATTTTAGTGACAATCACACGCCTCCCCGATGGTATGGCATGATGGATAAGTATCTGCCTGTATTTCTCAGTTTTAAAGATACTATTGATCCTGACCAAATCTCCAACTCAATTTTCAGAAATGCAGCCCCAAATTTGCAAGGTACCACCACCATGCTTCTTTTTGCCTGCAGACACTCATCATTGTACTGCTCTTCAGCCCTTCAGTGAACAAACTGCCTCCTGCTACAGCCACATAGTTCAAATTTTAACTCATCAGTCCAGAGCACATGCTGCCAATTTTCTGCACCTCAGTCCCAATGTTTTTTTGCATAGGATGTGGAAGCAAGGCTAAGTGACTCAACTATGTAATGTCAATTGGGTTTGCACTGACACAATTGCTGCTTTCATTTTGACATACATGTGGGTGTGGGTGTGGGTGCGTGGGTGTGGGAGACATGAACCTGCACCCTCACATATTTGTCGAATTGAAAGCAGCAGCTCTGTCTGTGCAGCCTCTCCTTCCCAATTGACATCAATTGGATGCATGGAACCCCTGTGTAACCCTTGGTGTACACCATGTTAATGAGGCATTACAGTGCAGTAAAACACCAGTCACTGTACATAGTGTGAATTGGCCCTAAAACCACCAAGTCCTAGTACAAAATCGGAAATAGAGCCAAGTATATTTTAAAACCCCTGTCAACTGTACCTCTTGGGCAACTACTCACAGGTGCTACCATCTTATCCAAGTCTTCTTGGTTCAGACACTTTGGCCACTTGATTGGCTTTGCCGCAATGACATCACTCCCGAGCATACCAGTAACATCATCATGGCACACATAAGTGCCGATTTTTATCTCTTCCATCATAAAAATCCTACCTATCAGTGTTTTTTTACTTTTTTAAGTTGAATCCTGCTGTAATGAAATTGATTCGCTTTTCCGTCATTGAGAAACGCAAAACATTGTTAGTCTCTCAAACTGCAGAGAACAGGAATTAAAAAGAAATGTGATGGAAATGAAAAAAAATATTCTCAACAGAATGTAATGTGAACACAGAGCTGGAAAATATAGGGTAGAAATATCGATGACATAAATCATAAAACTCACTGTATGTACTTCAGAGGGGAATTTGAGTCACTCCTTTAAATGCAATAAAGTCTCATGTCTCATTACACACACAATATATATATATACTGTATGTTTCTCTGTTGTTCTCTTTTACATAGTCTGGTAGTAAATGTATAAACAAATTCCACTAAACATTTGATAGATCATTATTTCCACATTATTTCCACATTTTACACATCACTCCATATCTTAGCACATATCAGTAAGCCAGTAATGCACTAAAGTACATTTTAATTTAAATAAATGAGAGCGTCCAGCCTCAAGTGTAGCTAATGAGGTTTTTTATGTTGTTAAGTAGTGGATTGTGGTAGTAGCCATAGTAACATTAAGTAATGCTGGCTATGACTTAGAGCAATATGTATCTGAAGCACAGCCTGCAGAAACTTTATATGTTATTTTGAAGATAGGTCAACATACAGACCTAAATGTGTAGTAATTCAGCAGCATTCGAGATCCTGTAAGTGACTAATGGATTGTTTGGCTGTATGTCTGAATTTAGTAAATGTATTTATTTAAGGGCAGCTCTTAGCACATTACAACTGCTTTTGTATCACAACTTCTCTATGGTGTGAGTGTGTTTGTTTCACATTTGATACAGATGTCCCATAGCTGTCCAAATAAAGACGTCCAAAATGGCATCTATGCATTCTATACTGTTCAAAAAATGCCTTGCAAATATATAAGGACATTTACAATTTCGATACATTTTGAACTTAAAGTAAAACTATAGGCAGAACTTTTTTCCATTTTGGAGAGAGGGTTAAAACTCCTGCCATCTGTGACCCATTGCGGAGATTTCCATTCACTTCCTGTCCACCTGTCCAATAGCCAATGTTGAAGTGAGAAAAAAAAAACAGCAAATTAAGAGAATTCCTTGGGGACCCTCAGGTCGCCAGAACCAACTCTATCTGGCCAAACACACCTTCTCAGAGGTTGAGTGGTGCTCTTTAACCTCTGAGAGGGTGCGTTTGGCCAGATAAAGTTGGTTACTATAGCTAGAGACCTTGAAGAGAGCAGAGCTTAGACTAGAGGAGAGGGAAGCAGCATTTGGAGCCAATAAGCTGTGCTGAAGTGTTAATGTGTTTACAAAGGACATGCTGAAAGAAGCATATATGAGCTCATCAGGGTGCTGCTTCTCCTGTCACTGGCTTGGGAAGGACACAACCTGATTATTTAGAATACATTTTTGAGCTTTGCTTGTGGAGTTGGTGGCCTGCACAGTTTCTCTTAGAAAGCATTTGAGTTGGTTGTGCATCTGAGGGTCCCATAGAGTCGCTACCAGGAATTTCCCATGGAGAATGGCTGTGAAAACATCCTCTGATCAGTGTATTTTTTTTTTTTTTTTTTTTTTCACAATCCAATGTTTATTCAAGCAAAAGTAGGATCGTACAGAAATAAAATTAAGTATAACAGTGTACATGAATGTAGTACAAAAAGTATAACAGCATGTAATAATAAAGTGAGATAGCAATATTAATACATATTATTTGGAGAATAAAAGCATTTTTTTGAAAAGAGTTAAAGAACGGAGAGTTGGGGAGGGGAGGGGGAGGGGGTTGTTGGGAATTAGGGGAAGGAAAGAGGGGGGGGTGGGGTGGGTAGGGTGTGGAAGGGGGCAGGGAAGGGTTACTTTGAGCAGCTATAACAGATAGTTAGCAGTAGTCTTACCGGGGGAAGAGACTTAATGGTGAGAAAGCGACTCAAACTCTTTTGAGCAGGTGAAAGATACCCAGGGGGACCAGCTATCCATGAAGGCGGAACTTCGTTCATTTTTCATTGCAACCAGTTCTTCCATTTTGTGTATGTATGTAACTTTTTCCAACCAATCTCTGACGCCTGGGACTCTGTTTGTTTTCCAGTATAAAGGAATCAGTGATTTCGCTGCGGTGATTAAATGCCTTGTTAAGGACTTTTTATATCTTTGTATGGGGAATGAGTTTATGTTGAGCAGGCAAGCAGCGGCATCTAGGACGATAGTGGTTTCTGTTATATGCCTGATCCAAGCTGAGATTTCTTCCCAGAAGCCTTTGATCAGGGGGCAGTCCCACCAGATATGCACAAATGTGCCTATGTCTGAGTTGCATCGCCAGCAGGCGTCAGAGATCTTTGTGGACCATCTGTGAGCCTTCACAGGTGTAATATACCATTGAGTTAGTACCTTGTACGCAGTCTCTTGGTGTTTAGTGCTTAATGAGCACTTATGTGCAAATATGCAAGCCTTTTCCCATTGGTGGTTACTAAATTGTCTGTTTAGGTCTCTTTCCCATCTTTCTTTATGTGTCTGAGTTCCTTTAGAGTCATGTGTGATCAGCCATTTGTATGCCAGAGAGGTGGTTTTGAGCACCTGGGCCCTCTTATAACAAATGGCTTCCATTGGTGTCATAATTTGAAAAAAGGAGGTCTTGTGTTTACTATTTATTAAGAAGTCCTTAAGTTGCATATAGAACCAAGGGTTTGGAGCTGAGTCGCCGTAATCATTCTGAAAGGAGGAGAGGGATTTAACTGTATTTCCTGAGATACAATGGGTGATTAGGAGTTTTTTGGAAGGGTTAGGGAGAGGTAGACATTTTTGGTTCTGCCCTGGGAGAAAGTCAGGATTCTCCCCAATTGGTGTCAGGGGGCCCGGGATGGTGGCTAGGTCGAACTCTGCAGCAATCTTGTGCCAAGTGGCTAACGTAGTGGCTATAAGGGGGTTGGTGGCGTTTTTGTAGGACTTGGAGTGGAGGGTCCATGGGTAGTAAAGTAGTGATTGTGAGGATTGGTCTAGTTCCAGTTGTACCCAATCTTTATTGTGGCCGTTGCAGTGCCAATCCATTACCCTAGTAAGGTGGGAGGCAAGATGGTATTTCTTGTAATCTGGTAGGCCTAAACCTCCTCTATTTTTGGGGAGTTTGAGGGTGTTCATTGAAATCCTAGATTTTTTGTTAGACCATAGGAATCCCCTTTGAGCTGATAGGAGTGTAGAAAAGAAGGAGTTTGGGATGTGGATTGGGAGGGCATTGAAGAGGTAGAGTAGTCTCGGCAGTACCACCATTTTCAGTATGGCAGCCCTTCCGAACCAAGAGAAAAACTTGGAGTTCCATCTCTTCAGATCTCCCAGAATTGAACCCAGCAGAGGTAAAAAGTTAGTTTTATATAGGGAGTTTAAGTCAGGGGTGAGTTTAATTCCTAGGTATTTCAGGGAATCTGTTTCCCATCTATATTTGAAATTTTCCTTAAGTAGTTTGAGTTTGTCTGGGGGGAGGGTAAGGTTGAGCGCTTCAGATTTGGTTGGGTTGATTTTGAAGTTTGATATAAAGCCGAATGTTTTAAAAGTTTTAGATAGGTTGGGCATGGAAATATGTGGGTGGGTGATGAAAAATAAAAGGTCATCAGCGTAAGCTGCTATTTTAAATTCTCTTTCTTTGACCATAAAACCTCTGATGTCAGGGGATGAATTTATTGTTCTAATTAGGGGCTCCAGCGACAGGATAAAAAGTATGGGGGATAAGGGGCATCCTTGTCGTGTGCCGTTGCGGATATTTATTGGATCCGAAAGAGTGGTGTTAACTTTGATTCTTGCCGTCGGGTTTTGGTAAAGAGCTTTAATCCAATTTGAGATATTTCCTGAGATGCCAATATGGGAACATACCGCAAATAGGTAGTCCCATGATATCCTGTCGAAGGCCTTCTCCGCGTCCGTGGACAGGAGAAGGCCCTCGAGTTTGGATGTATTTGCGTAGTGGATTAAGTTCAGGGATTTGGTTATGTTATCCCTGGCCTCTCTACCGGGCATAAAGCCTACCTGTTCAGGTCCTATGATGTGTGATAACATGGGTTTAATCCTATTTGCTATAATTTTTGCTAAAATTTTTACGTCCAGATTTAGTAGTGAAATTGGCCTGTAATTTGCAGTTTCTGTATGGTCTTTGTCTGGCTTCGGGACTACGGCTATGTGAGCTGAGAGTAAGGAGTTGGAATTATGTGGTCCCTGTGCTAAATGATTGAGGGCTTTGAGCAGTGGTCCAGTAAGGATAAGGGAGAATGTCTTATAATATTGGGACGTGTAGCCGTCGGGGCCTGGGCTTTTCCCTGATTTCAATTCTTTAATTACTAATTGGAGTTCAGTGGTGTTAATGGGTTCGTTTAAGGTGGAGATGTCTTTATATGATAGTGATGGGAGTTTGCTATCTGCTAGAAATTTGAGAATCATGTTTTCTCTGGAGGTTTGTATGTGATGCGGTTTGTGTTGCGGGGGGAGGTCATATAGGCTTGAGTAAAAGTCATGGAAGATTGAGGCAATTTTATCTGATGCGTGTTCTAGGTTGCCTGAGTTATTCCGAATGGAGTAGATTTGGTTAGCCAAGGTGGCGTCTTTGAGGGCTCTGGCTAGTTGTTTCCCCCCCTTGTCTCCTTTTTCATAGAAGATGTTTTTCTTAAAAAATAGGGCTTTTTGGGTCTGGAAGGTCAATAGTTGTGTAAGGGATTTTCTGTGCCTAGTCAGGTCATCTAGTACTTTGTCAGAGAGTGATTTCTTATGTAGTGTTTCCATTGTAGCTATGGTGTTTGAGAGTCGTGTGATTTCTTCTGCTCTTTCCCTTTTCCGCCTAGCGCCCCATTTAATCAATTCCCCCCTTATCACACTCTTGTGTGCTTCCCAGTTCGTGAGAGGGTTAGTGTCCGAATCTTTGTTTAGTCTAAAGTACGTTTCAATGGACTCTCTGACATCGTCATGTATAATTGGGTCGGTCAGCAGGGATGCGTTTAGTCTCCAATTAAATGGGGATCTCTGTTTAGGGTTAAGGGATAATGTTACGGCAACTGGGGCGTGGTCTGAGAGTGAGATGATGCCTATGTCTGCTTTCGACAGTGCAGGTAGGTTTCTTTGGGATATAAAGATCAGGTCTAGCCTGGCATATTTCTTGTGTGTAGAAGAAAAGAAGGAGAAATCCTTATCTGTAGGATGCAGAAGTCTCCAAGTGTCCACCAATTTGAGTGATTGTAACAGGGTTTTGATCCTCTTTAGGATCCTGTAAGAGATATGGGAATGTCCGTTGGACGTATCAAGAGTGGGGGAAAGAGGGACGTTGAAATCACCACCTAAGATGATACAACCCTCTGCGAACCATTTCAGTTCAGAGACAATTTTGGAGCAGAACGTGATGTGTGCGGAGTTTGGGAAGTATACATTTGCTAGGGTAACTGGTGTTCCTCCCCAGGAGCCCTTAAGAAAAAGAAACCTTCCCTCAGGATCAGCTAGTTGGCTAGAAAGTTTAAATGGGGCATGTTTGCTTAGTAGGATAGAAACTCCTTTAGTTTTTGCCAATGTATTCGTGGCATGATATGCCTTAGTGAAGAAGTTATTAGTAAGTTTAGGGGTGTTCGGGCCTTTAAAGTGAGTTTCCTGAAGGAATGTAACTTGGGGGTTCACTTTTTTAAGTTCCCTCAGAAGTTTTGTTCTTTTCTCCGGGATGTTGAGACCGTTTACGTTGTGAGAAATAACCGAGGGCGATTTGCCTAAGTGAGAGTATGACATCTTGAGGGGAGAGGTAGTTGGGGGTGGGGATGTTGAATAGTAAGGTTAACTAAGAAGGGTAGGTAGGGAATGTAGGGAGGGGAGGGGGAGGGGAGAGGATAGGTGGTGTAGATATAGGAAGGAATATAAAAGGAGTATGTAGTGGCGTTCAACAAGCGGATGAAGCGCACTAAGAGCGAGACTATACTCTGGTTATCGCTTATATAAGCGCAGAGATATCAGGTGTTATTAGATAAACACCTTGGTGTCTCTCTGGGGGTAAGTGGGAGGAGCTGATATGGATGAGTGGTGATCGTTTAAAGGTCAGTGTGGAACAATCCGTTCCAGGGAGAGTTTGAGAAAAGATGAAAGTAGGGCATATGAGTAACACAACCCGAAAATATTTACAATAGGTGTAACAATTATCAATGAACAACGTTTGCAGTATAATAAAAGTTATCATTTCCCCGGGAGAGGACCAAAAAAGGAGCTAAAGAAAAAAAAAAAGAGAGAAAAAAGACAAAAAGATAAATAAAAGTGTAAGCCTGTCTCGTGTCCACTGCTAGAAGGTGAGTGTATATGGGGACAGGAATAGTATCACTTTCTGTATTCCCCACAAACCTCGTGTGTCATGTGTTGAACCTTACAGCTTCTATAACAGAGGGCGTCTGTCAAGAGACAAGTAATGATCTAATCTTTTAGTGTTAGGAACGTCATTTAGGTTGTACATCTTTAGCTTGTGGAAGCAGTGTGTCCTATCTTGACAGAGTATAATTCCACCCACTTTGGAAGAAAAGGTATTAATAACGTCAAGAGGGCAATGAGAATTTGTGACCATCTAACAGGAGGGACCACACTCTTATCCAGTATATTAATGAGTTATATAATGTACACATTTTGAGTTTGTATTGAAAAACATCACTACCATTCACCTAAATAAAAGGTTATTACAGGTATCATACCAGGTAATGTTCAATGGTGAGACGAAAACTGTAGTCTTGAGGAAGAAAAGCTGATTAAAAAAAAAAAAAGTAGAAGTGTTCCTGGAGGGACAGCATACCGCATGTTAAAGATCTGATGAGAAGTGATAGCTCTAACGGGTAAAACAAAATAATAAACGTAAAGAATAAACATGTATGAAAATGAGAGCTATCAAGGTTGCGATCATATAGCTGTTCAGGGCGAAATGGTGTAAGCCGACCGCGTATGGGTTCACGTGGTAGGATCAGGTTCCCTGTGAACATTTGCAGTGCGGATTAGTAGGGATCGGATAGGTCAGAACCCACGAGAGCCAATGCAAAACATCCTTGTGTTGCGCGGGAGGCACGAGAGAGACCGATAGTCGTCTCTGGGGTGTTTCTTAAGGCTATGCAGGGTGAGGTTGTACTTCTGAGTAGTTGCATCGATACGTAATATCGACATAAGAGTTGGCGCTCAGATGTTGTCCGTGCCGAGTTGAGTGACATGTTGATAGGTAGCATGTATGCGACGCTCTTTCGATCGACCATTGCCCTCTGGTGGAGAGAGTCTGAACCATTTCTCCTTGGTGTCACAAGTTCCGATACTCTGTATGTGGGCAAAACTTTGTTAGGCTGTGAAGGATTCTAAGAAAAAATTCTGTGCGACACGGTTTCTGCAGGTAAAGCAGCTTTCCCTACCGGGTGGGTGCTCCGCTGACACCTTAATCCCGTAGGTCTTGAAGGGGGAGGACAGTTTAGCAGTAGACACGTGGTATTGTGCTCATATGTGTAGAGTCACCGCGGAGTGTGCAAAGATCCAGCACAGAGAATCAATAAACTAATGCAGGCTTCATATGAACAAATAAACTTGCAGCGCTGTATGGTCTGGTAAAAGACATCCCGGGGAAAACAGAAAAATGAAGGATAAATTGGTAGAAAACTGGGTGCATGCTACAAGGGCCTCACATCATTGGGCTTTTGCTAGCTGGGGAATTGTAGGCCTTCCAACCGGCGTTTCTTCACGGGGTGCCTTGCCTGTAAGGTGATTTGGCTGGGGACGGCCCTGATCTGGCAGGGTAGTTGTTGATCTCTGGCGGTACGCGGAAATCCGCATACCAATCGGGTAGGTCCACCGGAGCAATCTGTAGGGCCTCACAGAATCTCTGGAGATCATCCGGGGTTTTGAGTAGGTATTGTCTGCCATTAACAGAGGTTTGCAGCGCGAATGGGAACTTCCACCTGTATGTAAGTCCTTTTCCCCTAAGAACTTCTAGTAGTGGACGAAGAGCTCTCCTATTCTGAAGTGTTATGGGGGACAGGTCTTGGAAAAGCTGAATTGAGGTGTCGTTGAAGGTGATCTGGTCGTTTTGTCTTGCTTTTTGCAGGATATCTTCCTTCAGGGTATAATTTGGTAGACAACAGATTATGTCTCTTGGAGGGTTATCGTCCGGGGCTTTAGGTCTAAGGGCCCTGTGAGCCCTATCGAATTCGATGGGTGATGCTTCAGGCCTATCTATAAGGCTATTGAAGATTGAAGTGAGGGTGGGTTTGATTTGGTCTGGGGATACGGATTCTGGGATCCCCCTCACCCTAATATTGTTCCTTCGTCCTCTATTGTCTAAATCTTCTAATTGCCTATTCATGTTTATAAGGTGAGTAGAATGTCTAGTGGTAATGTCGTCCAGCCTGACCAAGGCCCGATCCCTCCGTTTGCCCGCCCTGTCATTAACTGCTATCTGTTCAGAAAGTCTCATTAATTCGGACTTAATGTCCGTGATGGCCGTCGCAAATGATTTTTTTATGTCTGCTGCGATGTCGGTCATGATAGCATAATTAAGCGGGTGGTCGTTGGGTATATTACCTCTCGAAGAGCCCTCGGAGGCTGGGAGGGAGATCTCATCATCATCCATGTCTTCAGCATGGTCCGGGTTGTGTGTCGGCGCCATCTTGGAGCTTTTGCCGCTGCCGCCGAAGCTGAATCTCACCAGGTTTGCCTGGGTAAGTTTGCCTTTTGGGGTGGTTTTTGAGCGTAGGGAACGGTTGTGGATACCCTTCTTCGCAATGTTGGACATTTTCAGCCGAAAATCCGGGCTGTGATTAGGCTATTTTCTCCCTGGAACGCGGAGCTCTCTTAGCATGCAGCCATCCACCTCGCGCGCCAAGCCACGCCCCGTGTATTTTTACCTCTGCCTGTCCGACACATTAGGCGTATGCTGATCAGGTCCATATGTTCTGGTAAGCCTCCCTTATAATCTTTGGTGATGGCTACCCCTCACAGTGGTGTTTCCTCTCTGTGATTGCTGGGACATACAAATATTCCTATCATACTATTATCTTTGGGATATCCTCTGCCACCTGGACTTTTATTTATAGCTCTGCTCAAATATTGTATCAATGACAAGCAAACTGGACATGCTATTCACACAGGACTTTTCCATTACATGTTCATTGTAATGCACTGGATATTGTTATCATGTCACAGTTTATGTGTTCCTGTTTTTACCTTGATCACTATTGTTAGGATTGTCATAGACACCAGCCATTGTTGGTCCTTTTACAATTTATAGATCTTATAGTTTCATATATTTTGATTTATCATGGGGTCCACAAAGATCAAATACTGTAGTATGCTTTTTAGCTTCTTTTTCTGTCCTTTTTTTTTATTATTATTGATATTACACTCATTTGTGACACTCACAATACGATATATGAGAGTGCCTTCTTGATAGGGTTCTCACACATCCTGTTTTCAATACATTGTTTTAAATGATGGTAGAGTCTATAAAATGGACAGCCGCACTACAAAAAAACTCGAAAGTTGTCTTTATTGTAAAAGAAATGGAAAATGCACTACAAAGCACAGCAAAAATAGGGATGGCAGCCATCCCTATTTTTGCTGTGCTTTGTAGTGCATTTTCCATTTGTTTTACAATAAAGACAACCTTCAATGTTTTTTGGAGTGCGGCTGTCCATTTTATAGACTCTACCATTGGCCTTGTGCATTGCTGGCACCCTTGATCTCCTGAGAAGTCATTTATTGCTCAGCATACCCACCTGGAGCGGTAACTCCCAATTGTATTAAATGATAATGGTAAACAGGACAAATAGAGAGGGCACAGACAACAATAAAAACTGACAAGAATTTGAATTCTTTTGCACTCTATCCAAAATGGAAAAAAAAGAGGTTAGTCTTTAGTTATACTTTAAAGAGCTACTAAAATTCAGCTATAAACTGATTTTACCTAAATGTAGTCTCATTACTGTAAATAATATTTTACAGCCTATAGTCAGCCATGAAAATATTGCCTGCTAATTCTGATCCATTTTTCTTCCCATAGTCAAGCCTACAGTATACCTATCATTCTACAGAACAGTTCTTTTTGGTGCTAAACCTTGGTCACTGGGCTTTGTTGAGGGCAAAAAAATCCAAAAAACAATACGTTTCAATACTGTGTACTGTTGTAACAGTACGAATGTTAAGGCCCCATGCACACGAGACGCTGCTAAACTCGAGTTCAGAGGCATTTGGGCATTTTTTTCAACTGCTACTGAACACATTTAATGTTATCCTATGTGTCCATGCACACGATCACGTTTTTTGGCGTTTCAAAGCAGTTGGGTTTAGGGCCGTTTTTCCAAACCCAAAATTTTGGGTTCAGACGCTTTCAGCTTTCGCGTTTTAGACGCAAATCGCGGCAAAACGCCGCTAAACGCGGCACAAATAGTTTGATTCTGAGCTTGGGGAGGGTCTACAGTGTTTTGGGGATAAACGCTGACAGCCACAAATCGCGGTAAAACGCTGCAAATCGTGGCAAAACGCCGCGCAATTCGCGGCAAAAACGGGTGTTTTAAATGCCGGTTTTTGCCTTTGAAAAGCTGAGATTAGAGGCGTTTGTATTAGCGTCTCGTGTGCATGGGGCCTTAAGTTCACTTTAGGAGGTTGGGTAACTTCTGTCCTTACAGAGCAAATCAGACCCTGCAATAGCTAATTTTCCCTTTGCTTCCCTACTGGTACCATCGCCACCATTAGTGAAGAGCGTTATCCCTCCCTAAGTGTGAAGTGTGTCCAACAGTCATTACCACAGGTAATTACTGGCTATGTGGACAGCAACGAACAGCTGTAGCCAACGGTGACCTGCCCTTAGAGAGAACGAGACTGGCGGCAGCACCCAGCCGCTCACAGCAGCAGCATGAATCAGAAGATTCTAGTTTCTGTAATTCGCATTGGCCTAAATTGCTGTGACTGCTATTAAGGCTCAATTTTGGGTTCAGAATCAGCCAGAACACTTATTTCATGTACACATTGTTGGATTGATTGGATAACTGAATTAAATCTTCAAACAACTGACTGTGTGAAGATGATCAACTCCTTTTAGTATATTAGTCTGTTTAACTGGAGACACATTGCATCAGACTTCTAACGATCACTGCTATTACAGTCTCTTTGCAATTCCATGCTACCATATGTGTGCTCTCTAGAGCTACCCTTAAAAATACTTATACCACATTTGATATTTCTCTCAGAAAAATTTATTATTAAGCCTCGTTGTCATTGATATGCAGTAATGTTTGTCTGTCAGCTTACCTCTCCTCCATGTGTTCACCTTTAGAGGCCAGCCACTCTCAGCTGGCTGCTTAAGTAATCTCTCCTCCAAGCATGGCTCCACCCCAGCCCCTATCAGAGAAATCTATATTAACCTGTGCACTGCAAGCCAGCCCTGCTGATCAACTTTGCATGTTAGCTTTCATGTGCGACTTGCTGTGTCTTCTACGTCTGATTCCAGTTACCGATCTTGGCTTGTTCTTGACTATCCCTGCCTGCTTGTGACCCTGACCTTTTGCGTGTTCTGTGTTTATCCTTGTCTGCTAGTTGCCCTGACCTTTGGCTCATCCCCTTACTATCCTCCTGTAGCCTACTGTGAGGGTAAGCTAGGAGACTCTGGGGGCCGCAACCTGGAGCTAGTTGCAGCCCAGTCCATCCTCACCACTAGAGGCTCTGGTGAACACCTGCTGGCTCTTAGACTCCGAGAATCTTATGTTCTAGCTCCCTGTGTGATCAGTGTTCCTTCCTTAACCACCCAGAGTTCCATCTGCAGCAGTCAGCCGTAGGGTCCACTGCCGTAGCGGTGCACTCCTGACCTCAACGGCGTGCATCTGTCATCTGGCCTCAGGTGACCTGACACTCGTTCACATGGGGGCATATCAATGCATACCCCGTACAAGGCCATGTTTACCCACACAGGATTGCACTGGTGCATCCTTGTGCAGGCAATCCCATTATTGATCCTTAAAGAATTGAGCTCTGTCATTTAAAAGCCATTGTTTCTAATTTTTAGGGACTCTTTAATGACTGGCATAGTACCACCGGATTGGCGTAGGACCAGTGAGGTGCCTATTTAAAAAAGGGATCAAGGTTTTTTTTACCATGTAACCATAGACCTGTTAGTTTAACTTCTATAGTTGGAGAGTTTATTAAAAGACCACATAGATGAGTTCCTGCTGTAAAAAAAATATTTTAAAGCGGAGGACCCCCCAATTTATTTATTTTTAAAAGCCAGCATCTACAAATACTGTAGCTGCTGTAGCTGCTGACTTAAAATAAACACTTACCTGTCCAGCGACCCCGCAAAGTCATCAGCCGTCACTGATCCCTGCTCTCTCCTGGGAACACTGTGTTTCCCAGAAGACAGCGGGGGTGATGCAAAGGGGCGTGACTCCTGCAGGAGTCAATGCCCGGAAGTGGTGCAAATACCTGTTTTATACAGGTATCTGCACCCCCCTCCCCCTGAAAGGTGTCAAATGTGACACCGGGGGGGGGGTCCGAAAAGCGGAAGTTTCACTTTAAGCAACAGACAGCATTGATTCATGAGAGATAGAAGATGCGAGACAAATCTGATTTCTTTTTATGAGGAGGTAAGTAAAGCCTTAGACTAGGGGTCTTCAAACTACGGCCCTCCAGTTGTTCAGGAACTACAATTCCCATCATGCCTAGTCATGTCTGTGAATGTCAGATTATTACAATGCTCATGGGATGTGTAGCTTTGCAACAGCTGGAGGGCCGTAGTTTGAGGATCCCTGCCTTAGACTAAGTAGTGGCTGTGGACGTGGTATACTTGGATTTTGCGAAGTTCCCCGAACATGGCTAATGTGTGTATCAGGGAGGTGTCAGCCATAGTGCAGCCAAAGCTCCCCGATCAGAGGCAGATACATAAGTGCAGCAGCTGCACTAGTGCATTGCTGTCTGATCTGCAGCTTTACCTGTATCCCTGTTATCTCTGCTTGATTCCTGTGTTTGAGCTGGCTTATCCTGACCACGTTTGCTCTCCACATATCCGGACCTCGGCTTGCCTTTATGCCGCGTACACACAATCGGAAATTCCGACAAGAGACCGTGGATTTTTCACAGACGGAATTTTGGCTTAAACTTGTGTTGCATACACACGATCACATAAATCTTGTCTGAAATTCCGAACGTCAAGGACGCGGTGACGTACAACACTACGAGGAGCCAAGAAAAATTAAGTTCAATGATTCCGAGCATGCTTCAAATTGATTCAGAGCATGGGTGTTTTTTTGTGCATCGGAATTGCATACAGACGATCGGAATTTCCGACCAAAAGCTCAAATTCAAACTTTTCTTGTCATAATTTCCGATCGTGTGTACGCGGCATTAGACTTTGTCATATCTCTCATCTGCCTGATATCTTTTTGCCAACTTCTGCCTACACATTGACCATTCTCTGCATGCCGTTTATGCTTGTCTCTGATCATCCGTTGCTGACCTGGCTTGTCTGACCTGGCTTCAACTATCCAACCCAGCTCTGATGACGCACTTGCCACACACCCCTGCAGCCAACAGAAGATCTTGCAGGCACTCTTACCTCACCGCGTTTTCGCGGCCACTGTTGCAACTCCAGTGGCCCTTGAGCTGGGGGTTGTATGAGAGGTCTCCCTCTACACATCAGGCTCTGCCACAAGGTATATGACAGTGTAAGGTAAAGTCTACAGCTTTGGAAAGATCAGTTTGTAAATGGATAGAAGACTGGCTAAAAGACAGAATTCAGGGAGTAGTGGTTAATGATTCTTACTCATGGTCTAAGGTTGTTAGTGTACCCCAAGGTTCAATGTTGGGACCCTTACTTTTAAATAACTTTATAAATGATATAGGGTCTGGGATTAAAAGTACCATTTCAGTTTTTGCAGTGCAGTGGAATAACATCCTTTCAGGATGTCTCCAAATTACACGCTGACCTCAATACACTGTTTAATTTATCAACTATGTGGCAAATGAGGTTTAATATTGATAAATGTAAAGTCATGCACTTGTGGGCTAAAAACATCCTTTCTTGTATTAAGAGAGGCATGGACACCAGAGAGAGAGAGATATCATTTTGAACCTGTACAAATCATTGATAAGATTTCATCTGGAATATGCAGTGTATATTTAGGCACCAGTTCACAAGAAGGATATCGAGGAACTGGAGAAAGTGCAGCGAAAGGCAACCAAACTGATAAGCGGCATGGAGGAACTCAGCTATGAGGAAAAATTAGAGGAACTGAATTTCTTCTCTCTTGAGAGGAGGAGAATACCAATGGCATCTGCCTCATAAATACCCCTCCCCAGCATGCACAGTGAAGACAAACCCTCCTGATTGGCTGCTGGGAAAGAGCACCCAAACCTTGACTCCACTGCTGCCACCTGCAGCACCAGGGCTGGAAGAATACACCAGTACAACAGAATAAGCCCACAACACAGCCAAGCTGAGACAGAGACCCTGTTTTGCACTTAGGGGTTGTAAAGGTTCGTCTTTTATTTTCTAAATTGGTTCCTTTAAGCTAGTGCATTGTTGGTTCACTTACCTTTTTCTTCAATTTCCCTTCTAAATGTTTTTTTTCTTTGTGTGAATTTCTCACTTCCTGTTTCTCCTCGGTAAGCTTGCCACCATCATCCGAGCGGTGGAAAGTCAGTCAGAACAGCTTACTGAACACCTTACTGAGGAGGAACAGGAAGTAAGAAATTCAGACAAAGAAAACAAATAAAAAAACAGAAAGGAAATTGAAGGAAAAGGTAAGTGAACCAACAATGCACTAGCTTAAAGTAACCTATTTTGAAAATAAAAAACGAACCTTTACAACCCCTGGATCAGAGTTTAACTACACTCTGATCTACCCTTAAATTTAACTAGCACCAGTACCATAAAGTACACAGGCGATACACTTGTAAATTAGGGTGACCACGTGTCCCGGATTGCCCAGGACAGTCCCACATTTTGCAGGTCTGTCCCGGGCACCTTCATTCCAGGACAATATAGTGTTCCGGAATGAAACTGACAGAGCCAACCCCCCGGGCCAATGTTATGACCCCAAAAAAGGCCGCCGAATCACCGCTTTACTCACTTACAGTACTTGTCCTGGCCGAAAAATGCCTGGACGAGCACAATCCCCACCCCCTGCTTGTGATTGGAGAAATCATAAATCCCACCTCTTGTGTCCAATCACTGTGCTGTGATTCATTACAGCACAAGCTGATTTTTGGGAAGGGAGGGTGTCCCTTAATGGTAGTTTGAAAATGTGGTCACCCTATTGTAAATACATTTTGACTGTTCACATGTGAGTGTTTAAGTGCCTGTAGCTTGAAGCCTAAGGCCCCATACACACGAGAGGATCCATCCGCTGAAAAATATCAGCAGATCGGTTTCAGCGGATAGATCCCCTGGTGTGTACGTTCCAGCGGATATTTATCCGCGGATATTTCCGATTTCCAGCAGATAAAAATTTGTAGACATGCTAACAAATCTATCTGCTGGAATCGGCTCCAGCGGATCGATCCGGTGGTCTGTACAGACTCAACGGATCGATCCGTCCGAACCCATCCCTCGCATGCGTCGTAATGATTCGACGCATGCGTGGATATCCTTATATGACAGCGTCGCGCACGTCGCCGCGTCATCATCGCGGCAACGGCGCGACACGTCACCGCGATGGGAATTCGGCGCGGATTTTGATCCGATGGTGTGTACACTCCATCGGATCAAAATCCTCCGAGGATTTATCCGCGGATACGGTCCGGCGGACCGTATTCGCGGATCAATCCTATCGTGTGTACCAGGCCTTACACTCCAAAATAAATTTTTGAGGCTGATTTGAAAGTTTTTGACCCCATGGACTTCAATAAGAACAACTGTAAATGCATTTTTCTCAGGCGTATTTCAGGTGTTTTTAACCTTCTGAAAACTGGTCATCTCTCAAAAAAAAAATGCCTGAAACTTGATTACACATCTAAAACACTTGAAATACTCTTTTAAAATGCTTGTACACATGCGCAAAAAGAAAAAATGCATACAAATAGCTCCATTCAGGTGTGAATGCAGTAAACGTATAGAAAAGGAAAATGAACTGCTATAAAAACAGAGGCCGAGGCTAGGTCCACATCTTTGTGCTCCCCTGTGAACCAGTCTGTATGGGCACAGCAGCCTCCTGATTTGAATACTTGAATGGGCTGCTGAAACACAGGGACTGTATCTTTTCAAAAATGTGGCTGCAGGGAAATCACATGGTGCTTTGGTGAAGGAATCCGTAGTCCATTTTCCAATGCGTGGGGGTGCCATTAAGGGCCCATTCAGATTACTGCACATTTGATGCATGTTTTTATGTGCGTCTAACATACAGTTGATGCGCGTTACATGCAGTTGACTTTGTTTTTCATCTGAGTTTGTCCTGTGAGGTCACTTTCTTCCTTTGTTGTGCTTTAATATGCACTGCAATGTGTTGTGGTGTGTGTCTGCGCTTTTATATGTGTTTTCATGCATTTTTTCATGTTTGCGGTGTGTTTCTGCACATTTACATACATTTTCATGCATTTTTTGTGTGTTTACGGTGTGTTTCTGCACGTTTACATGCACGTTTAATGCTTGGAATAGATGTCCAGCAGAGGTAGTGAGTCAAGCCGGCCATACATAGATAGAAAATCATTAAAAAAAGTTTGTTTTTGTTTTCCACATATTATCGATTACCGAACATAAATGGTAAAAAAAAATCGATCAATGCACATGCACTATAATTTCTTTCAAACTATTTACGATCGATTTCCCTACTAATGTTTAGAAAATCATTTGATTTACATAAGAGAATTCCAACATTACGGATATTTCTTTTGGCATAAAGCTTTGCATTTGGAGAATCAAAGTGTGCCCACTAATGTTTTGAAAGTCGAACGATCAGGCTTATTGAATGTTTTTTTTTCTGAACGTTTTTTTCTATCAATTTATTATCCATGTATGGCCAGCTTCAGTCAGCAGTAAGTGGATTCCTGCTTGCTTGTGACAAACATATACTACATATACTCAGACAAAAGAGTTAACAAAAAAACAATAAAATACAAAAACATATACATAAATAAAGTAAGGCTGCAGATGTGGCCATCTGAAGCCGACTCCTGTGTATTTCCAAGATTCCGTGCAGTTGGCTACCCAGCATGCACCTCCCTATCTCGCACCTGTGCAGTAATGGGGAACTTGTATATTTTATATTTCCTTATTATTGTTGGCTCATATTGGTGGTTCATATTGTTGGCTCACAATATCCAATAATGAATTCCAAGCCCTGGTTAGGGGGACATACAAGCCATATAAGCAGGGGCAGCCCATTCATTAAGGGTGCACGGGCGCCGCTCCCTAATCCATCGCCACCTCTCCCTACCCATGCTTCTGGCCCCTTGTAGGATGCTGAAAGCATGAAATACAACGGCAGGTTATTTTTTTGAAGCACCATATTAGAGCCAGAGGTTCTAATAGGCTTCAAAATAGGGTGGGCTTGGGGCGCAGAGAATGTCCACCCAGGTGTGTTACAACAGCGATTGAATATTTGCTATTGTAACACTGATCCTCCTCCCGTCCAATCAGGAAGTGGGTTTTGAGACCCGTCGCTCGATTGGCTAAAAGGACAGATAATCCTATTGGACGCCTAGGAGGAGTGGAGCAGCCACACACTGGAAGCCACCGATGAAGGAGAGGACACTGAGCCGCTGCACACTGCTCGCTACCCACCTAGATGGGGTATGTGCTGGATTGACTGGCAGACAGAGGGGAGAAGGTGGCGCCGGCCGCTCAGGGTGGGGGGGTGATTGTTTGCCGCACCCATATAAAAAAACACCAGCTGCCACTGCATATAAGGACATAAATTTGGTTTTACCTTAGTTGACTTACACCAAAGGAATGTTATTAACTGACCAGGATGTGGCCGAGCCCACTTTCTTCTCTATGATTGGCTATTTCCTTGCATTCAAGGTCTATATTACCACAGTCAAAACTGGTAAGACTTTAGTCCTTTGTCCAGAGATGCATCATGCAAGTGTCTGGTCTTATTACCTGGTCATGCCTTTATGGGGGGACTCTATGGCGAAACAGCATCTTTAGTTAAAGTGGTCATCCTTTCTAAACTATTGCCATAGTGGTTATCTATAAGGATATACATGCCTCCTGCATGTATCCTTACCTGTCAAATGTCTCCCATTTGTCTGTTAGGAGACCTGGAAAACTGCAGATTCTGTCGGTGGGTCTGTTGTCTGGAGATCGTGGGTGGAGTCGCTATGTGAGTAGACTCCCCACCCACCTCTACACTCCCCTTGTCAACATGAATTTTCTCCTGTGTATTTCTTACACTGAAATTCTGCTATGATCACTAACATCCATTCAAAACCCAGAAAAGTCACCACATGACTTCAGCATGCCCAATCATGCTGAGGTGTGGAGTAGCCAATCCTGGGAGAGCTGGAGAAGAAAGGAGGAGGGGATCTGAAGTACACAGAAAGCCTCCCTCAGGCTCCTGCATGAGATATGTAAATCACCTGCCACTCAGAGCAAGGGGGAAGAACTGACTCCTTTTGCTCTGTGTGTCAGTTTTTATCTCACTGAAAAAAGATAAGAGGATTGCTCAGAGCTGGATTAATCTTCGTGGCAAGACTGGGCACAGGTGACATGAAATCCTATACTGTACAAGGTGCAAGCCTTAATTAAAAATATTTTTTGGGGGGTTTACATCCACTTTAAGTATTCTTGTCATATTTTCTTTATCTATTATTATTTTAAATAAATGTTATACTTATAAGTATTTGTGTGATCTCTATTTGCACATATCGAATAAAAGCTCTAAAAAACGTAAACTATCGTGTGACCGTTATACACATCATGGTGCATGGTGCACGATCCTGATTACAGGTTATGGCAACCTGTAAATCAACAAAGAACTTAGAAGGCATGTGCGGTCAGGGAAAGGAGCGATGGAAGAAATGGTGCCGATTGCATCACTTTTGATCAGGAAATTTTGCGATTATACCCACATTAGATTTCAGAATCCTCCTGGGATCAATGTGGGTAATTATTAAAAATAAGTGGAACTTCACTTTACGCGTGTTTGTGGGGCATTTTTGTACAGTGTTTTTAAAGCATTTTTGAGTGTTGCTTTTTTTTTTTTTTGCCATTAGAAAAAAAAATATCATCTGTTTCATAATTTTTTGCTGTGTTTCCGCCTTTTCACACTCTTTTATTTATTTATGAATATTCTTTTTTTATTATTAGGATTAGGGGTTAAAGCTTAGGATGAAAGTCAAGAGTTAGGGCTAGGGGTTAATTAATTTGTTATTATTATTATTATTATTATTATTATTATTATTATTATTATTATTACTGCTACTGTTATTTATTTATTTTGTTAGGGTTATGGGGTTAATATATTTATGTTTTATTTATTTATCATTATTATTTATTTATTGTTAGGGTTAGGTTTAGGGGTTTAGGTTGGGGTTAGCGTTCATTTATTTGTTTATTTTTCATTATTATTTTATATTTACTTATTATTGATTTATAAATATTATTATTTATCTATTTCACATTATTATTTATTTGTATTTAATTATTACATTTGAGCAGAAAAAACACCAAAGGAAAGCTCTATTTTTGAGAAAAAAAGGATATAAATTTCCTTTGGAAACAGCGTTTTAATCGCCAGTTAATGTAGCGCAGTTCTGCATAGCAAAAAATCGTCTGGTCATAAAGAGGGTAAAATCTTCCGGAGCTGAAGTGGTTAAAGAAGAAGTAAACTTTACTGACATTTAGACACCTTTCACACTGAGACAGTTTTCAGGCGTTTTATCGCTAGAAATAGCTAGAAATAGCACCTGTAAAGCTCCTGAAAACTGCCTCCCATTCATTATAATGGGTCCTTTCACACCTGGGCGGTGCGCTTGTGGGACGTTCGGAAAAGTCCTGCAAGCACCATCTGTGTGGTGGTTTGGGAGCGCTGTATACAGTGCTCCCAAATTGCCCCTGCCCATTGCAATGAATGGCCAGCGCTTTCCAAAGCGCCTGAAAATCGCTTCAGAAGCGCCGCAACATGGGAGTTTTTAACCCCTTTTTTGGGGTTAAAAGTGCCCTATTAGTGCCCGAAAAGTGCTATTAAAACGAGCAGCGCTTTACCGCTAATGGCCGTGCTTTCAGTGTGAAAGCAGTCTTACCTATAGGTAAGCCTATATTAACCACCTGAGGCCCGCGCTATAGCTGAATGACGGCTACAGCGCAGACCTGAAAATCCAACAGGACGCCAATTGACGTCCGCCCCTTTCCTCGTTCCCCGCGCGCGCTCCCGAGCGCGCAGCGGGGAAACTCTGTGCTGGCCGTGTCCCTTGGACACAGCCAATCACAGATCGCCGTGAACGGCCAATCGGAGTGGCCGTTTGGTAGGCGATCTGTGCGGCCAATGAGAGATGATCTCATATGTAAACATATGAGATCATCTCTCATTGCCGGTGTAGTGTCACAGTTTGCTGCCTATCCTAGAATGCTCCGGAAGTCATGTGGCGGCCAACTGCGCATGCGCGATGCGTTCCAAACGCAAATGCAATGCGTTCCAATGGGTTCACGACAGTACACACCAGCGAACCCGGCATTCAGGGCGACATGGATTTAGAGGAAAGTGGCCAGTCGGCCTCACGTCCTCGCTTCGCTCGTACGGCTCGCTCCGCTCGCTCGGCCTCCTGGCTCTTTTTTTAACATCCTCCAATCCACGGGGATGTTAACCTCCCTGGCGGTATGATTCTTTCAGAAAAAAGGTGCTGAAAGCGGTACCATTATTTGCAAGGAAATTTGGCGTTTTATACTGTAGGCCTGTAATTCTTAGGAATAACTCACTTAAATCTGACCAAGCAAGAGTCTTGTAGGCATCCCGGGTATGAACATTTTTTAAAAACAAAATGATAAATTATAATATAATAAATAATTATAACAAATAATAATATAATTATAATAAAAAATGTTCAATAATGTAATCAACTCAAAATCACTGAAATTTGCTCAGTTGCAGAATTGTCGCTGTCATTATTTTTATTTTTTTATGACGAATTTCCCCACAAATCGCTATCGCACAATTCTGCAAGTGATTATAATTTATTATCGCTGTTTTCTAGCTGCTCTAAAACTATTTTTGACATAAAAAGACACTTCTGGTTGCTATGGACAATCTACAGTTTGCAGGCAGAAAGAACCGTTTTTATTATAAAAGAACATGTAGGGCACTGGGCAGACCACTAGGGACAAGGGGGGTGTGTATTTTTTACATACAGTACTGTAACCTATAAGATTACAGTATACTGTATGTATAGTGTTTGTTTACTTTTTTGAATTTGGCGCCGTTCTCCGCTCCCGTGCGTCGTAACGTCGCAGGGAACGGAGATCGGCGGCACAGGAGGACGCTGTGTGAATCGAGCGAGCACCCGCTCGCTCACACAGCGTGGTGGCATCGCTGGATCCAGGGACAAGGTAAGTAAACACTGTCTGTGGATCCAGCGAGGCAAACCCGAGTCTGACTCGGGGTTACCGATCCTAGCACAAAAATCTAACCCCGAGTCAGACTCGGGAATACCGCCAGGGGGGTTAAGGAAAGAGCCAGTGAAACCGAGGTTTCACTGGTGTGTACTGTCGTGAATCCATTGGAACGCATCGCATTTGCGTTTGGAACGCATGCGCAGTTGGCCGCCATGTGACTTCCGGAGCATTCTAGGATAGGCAGCAAACTGTGACAATACACCGGCTCACACAGAGACACTGACAGCGTCCTGTCAGGGAGAGAGGAGACCGATCTGTGTCTCTTGTACATAGGGACACAGATCGGTCACCTCCCCCAGTCACCCCTTTCCCCACAGTTAGAACACTAGGCAGGGTACACATTTAACCCCTTTCTCACCCTAGTGTTAACCTCTTCCCTGCCAGTCACATTTATACAGTAATTAGTGCATTTTTATAGCACTGATCGCAGTATAAATGTGAATGATGCCAAAAATGTGTCAAAAGTGTCCGATGTGTCCGCCATAATGTCGCAGTCCCAATAAAAATCGCAGATCGCCGCCATTACTAGTAAAAAAAAAAAAATTCTGTCCCTTATGTTGTAGGCGCTATAACTTTTGCGCAAACCAGTCGCTTATTGCGATTTTTTTTTACCAAAAATATGTAGAAGAATACGTATCGGCCTAGACTGAAATTTTTTTTTTTTTTTTTTTTAATTTGGCTATTTATTATAGCAACAAGTAAAAAATATTGTATTTTTTTTCAAAATTGTCGTACTTTTTTGTTTATAGCGCAAAAAATAAAAAACGCAGAGGTGATCAAATACCACCAAAAGAAAGCTCTACTTGTGGGGAAAAAAGGACGTCAATTTTGTTTGGGAGCCACGTCGCACGACCGCGCAATTGTCAGTTAAAGCGAAGCAGTGCCGGAAGCTGAAATTTCACCTAGGCAGGAGGGGGTATATGTGCCCAGTAAGCAAGTGGTTAAGTGAGCTGTGAACTGTTTAGGAGATATTTACATTACATGCAGCCGGCAGGGAAATTACTGGCGCATGCGCTCTGAAGGAATGGCCACCAGGTCCGTTCCTTTCCGAGCCTTGTGCCGTGAATGGTGGCTCCTGCACGCATGCGCGGGAGTGACGTCAATGCGGCTCCGGCCACTTACAGAGCTGGAGCCTGTGAACCCGTAAGCAAGACAGGTGAAGATGGAAGCGGCTGCAGTGCTCACATTGCGGCGCTGGGACAGCTTTGTTTTAAGGTAAGTCTCACATAATGTGCTAGTATGCGATGCATACTAGCACATTATGACTTGACTTTACAACTGTTTTAAAGCGGAGTTCCACCTAAAAATTGAACTTCCGCTTTAAGGGAAGGTGACCCCCTGACATGCCACATTTGGCATGTAATTTTTTTTTGGGGGGGGGGGGACCCTTTTTTTTAAAGGGTTCCAGAGCCCACTTCCTCTCGGGCAACCACAACGCCAGAAGGAAGTTCACCTCTCCCCACTCCCTCTCGGCAATCATCTGGGACACGTCACAGGTTGCACCATTTTGGCGCAAATGTGGTTCGCTTTCAGCCATACAAATTGTATGGCTGAATTTACATTGCATGTGATGTGCACCATAACGCAGTGCGAATCACATGCAATGTATAGCATCGCATTAGTGTGAACTAGATATGAGCTCCGGCGTGTTCGCACACTCCATGTGCAGAGCCCGCCAGGAAGTCTGCACGGCGCTGCGCTAATCACAAGCAGGGAGACATTGTCCCGATGCTCGGCTGCAGAGATCGGGAAATGTCTCCCTGCCTGTGGTTAGCGCAACGCCGTGCAGACTTCCTGGCGGGCTCTGCACGTGGACTGTGCGAACACGCCGGAGCTCATCCTTAGTGTGAACCCAGTGCAAGTGCTACTTTTCTGCACGCTCCTGTGCGTTTTGCAATGGGTTGTCTAAATGCACGACAAGCACAGGAGCGTGCGCATTCCAATGTGATCCTGACCGTGAAAACGCATTCAAATCGCAGCGTTCAGATGCTAATGCTCTAAATCAGGGATCCTCAAACTATGGACCTCCAGCTGTTGTAGAACTACACATCCCATGAGGCATTGTAACACACTGACTTTCACAGACATGACTAGGCATGATGGGAATTGTAGTTCCTGAACAACTGGAGGGCCGTAGTTTGAAGACCCATGCTCTAAATGTATTTGTTTTCAATCTTTTTTTTTTTTTTTATTGAGTTTTTCAGAAAGAATGTATTTGAAATGGGAAAGTGTTATGATAACACAGGATACAATGAATGTTTGTTTTGTACGGAATGTCCAAATAAAAGAAGATTTTGTACACAACAGGGAAAGTTGTATTGGGTTGAAATAAAAGTTTCCCACGACTAGTAAAAGTCCAAAAACACCTGAGGAATGAAATAGATCCAAATGTTCTTGTGTGTGTGAGGAGAGGAGTAGCGGCACCTAGTGGTGAGGAGATAGAGGCGGACTAGAAGTATTGGGGGGACTGGGACTAATTCGGTGCTAGGACTGGGAGCCGAACACTGTCACAGGCTGCTGGTAATGTGAGAGACTAAAGAGAGAGGCAGAAAAAAAGGGGGAAGGATCGTGAGAGAATTGCACACAACTCGGAGCCTGGTGTGGGAAGGGAAAAAGAAAGCCTTAGAGCTGAGCACAACGAAGAAGAAGTCTTCTATTGAGCACATGCCGCTGCGACTATCACCAGCCGCTATGGTCCGCACAGCACCATGAACCACTGACAGCTGAGCGCTCCGTACACGTGCCGCTCTTTCCTCTCAGCCTCTCGCTGCTCCTCTCTGCCTCTCGCTGCTCCTCTCAGCCTCTCGCTGCTCCCCCTCCTCTCAGCCTGCCTGCTGGACAGAAGAACGCATGCTGGAGCTGTGGCTCCACTCACAGCCTATGTGATCTGAGCACGGGACAGCCACTGTCAGTGAGCACCTG